>NW_027527824.1:6806832-6817091 GCF_008692635.1 Crocuta crocuta | reverse complement strand
TCCCAGACCTAGCCTCCCCCCAAGCCCCCTGCCCTTCCAATAAAGCTGGATGAGAAGCTGCCACGAGTGGGGCGTCCCACGCATGTCATGTATGTTTGGGCGTGGAAACGGGCCAGGGCTCTGCCACGGGTGGGCGTGGGACCTGTGCGCCACCCACCTCCTAGCAGTCAGGCGGTGTCTGGCCCACGTTTCTTCATCACACAGAGGGAGGGAGAACTCTGCCTCCACAGGCTCGTGTGGAGGAGCAAATGGGGTAAGAGGTTTGACACTTTGATGAAAGGTCAACTGCTGTGCGCCATGACTTGAGCGTGTGATCTGCACCAGGCACCATGCCTTGCACTTTTATGTCGTCATCTGCACTGCTGAGTGTTCACCATAATTATGGAGCAGAGTTGCGCTACCCAGACCACCTGGCCCTCTCAGCCGCACTTGAAGGAAGGAGGTGAATAGGGAGTGGCTGGAGTAAGATGCAACTAGGCTCTGGTTTTGGGGCCATCATTATATATCAGCCTCGGTTTCTTATCCGTAAAGTGGGTATAACAATACCATCTCCACTGTGGATTTGCTGAATGAATGAATGAATGAATGAAACGAGGCTGTGTGCAGCACCTGGTGCATCAAATTACCTTGTAAATGGTCATTGTTGCTATAGGCTGAGCTGATTTTCCCTTGGGACCAGAACGGGAGTCGGGGAATCCAGCATCTTAGGAACTAAGGAGGAACCCAAAGTTACCCGAGAGAGGCTGTTTCCCTTGTGTCCCCACCACCCAACAGATGTTCGCGTCAGGGAGTTCCGGAGCCACAGACTACTTGGGCAGGCCCTCGCTCTTCCAAGGAAAAAACCGAGGCTCAGAAAGGTGAAGGCACTTGCCCAATGTCAAAGAATGGGCAAACGGCAGAGCCAGACCTCGAGCTCAGATTAGCTGCTCATATTCTGCTCAGCTGACACAGAAAAATACTCGTTAGTCCTATGCTGGGTGTCAGAGGACTCCTCAGCAGATCTTGCTGACATCAGTACCTCCGGCCCCACTTGGAGACATCTGCTCTCTTTGGAAATCCACCCGGGCTTCTCTTCTGGCCCAAGCGGGCCAGGGATCCCAGCACCCACACCTGGCAAGTGCTCTCACCCAGATCTGGGCTTGACGCCTATCACGGCTCTGGATGGTCAGAAACTAAAACCGCCCACTTGCTTTAACCAAAAGTTTGTAAGACACCCTGGAGATGGGGGAGGGGCAGGGCGCAGAAGGCCCTGAGGGAGACGGTAGGGAAAGCTCCATCAGGGCACTGCCCAGATCTTTGATCTGTGCATCTGGGCACGCGCATTGGGGTATGCACCTGAGTGTGAAGCAGGGTGGGCTGCAGACAGGGGTGTGTGCTGGAGAATGTGCGTGCGCGTGTGCACAGCCGTGTGAGCTTGGAGGCCTGGCCACACGCTTTTTAAAAAAGACCCAGGATGTGTCTGAAAAGGGCAACCCAGCCCGCCCTGCTCTTCAGCCGTGGCCTGTGACTTCAAGGTTCAGCTATGTCACAGGTACCGTGGGTGTAGCTGCGGGTCTACCCAGGGTTCGGGGAAGGACGCAGTGAGATGACGGAGACAACGGACTGAAATGAAAGTGGGCTAATTACCTGTAATTAGGTAGGGGCGATTGTTCTGACTCAGGCTTGGAGCCCCGAGGGTGGGAGGCCTGGTTTACACAGCTGTGCTGGAGGAAACATCCGCTGTTTCTGGAAAGGGCAGGACCCTTGAGGAGTGGCTCGCTGCCCTTATGAAAAAAGAAAAGGGAAGCGTCTGTTTCCGCATTTTTAGAATTTCATCATGGAGGAAGGAGCAAAGGCTAAGCTCTGCATTTGAGCCTGCCCTAATCCTCCCTGCCCCAGGGGCGACTCGAGGCCCAGCCGGCCTACAGCCAGAGGGCTGGCGGAGGCTCCTGGCCTGGGGGTAGCACCCCCACCCACCGGAGCCCACTTCTCCCGGCACAGCCAGCCCTGTTTCCTCCCGGGACAGGGCTGCGGTTCTTGTTGGTTTGTTTAGGGTACACAGCGTCGCACCGTCTGTTGCCTTGCCGGGTCCCCTGTGATTCCCTTTCTGTTTGCGCCTCCCTGGGAAGGGGACTCCATCCACGACCCCATCCTTGCGGCTGGGCCTCCCACGGGGACCCGAGGGGCCCGGGCTCCCCGACCCCTGGCCAGAGGCCCTGGTGCGGGGAGGGACCTTCCCTCCGCCGCCGGCACCTTGCTCCCATTCTCCCCAAAAAAAGAATGTATAGTTTTTGGAGCATATTTTATTGTTTAAAAACCACAACTGAATCTTTAAAACAGCAAAACACAGCAAACAAAACAACGCGGCCCCACACAGGCTTTGAAAACGTTTATTCTAAGGACCCGATGGAGGGCCGGGGGAGCCGCTCGGGTACCGGGCGCGTCACTGGGTGTTCAGCTTCTTGGTGGCCTCCTCGACGATGGCCATTAAGCCGGCCCTGAAGCTCTCCAGCACGGGCAGCAGGCCCTGGCGGAGGTCCTCGAGCGCGGGCTTGGCCTTCTCGCTGAGCGTGCTCAGGTGCTCGGTGGCCTTGGCCTGGTACTCGGCCAGGCTGGCGCTGCCGCTCTCCTTGAGCGCCTGCAGGCGCGCGGCCAGGCGCTCGCGCAGCTGGTCGCTGTAGGGGGCCAGCTGCGCGCGCAGCGCGTCCACGTGGGTGCGCGCGCGGTCGCGCAGCTCCTCGCCCAGCGGGGTCAGCTTCTCGTGCAGCTCCTGCAGCTTCTGGCGCGCGCCCTCGCGCAGCTCCGTGCCCAGCGGCGCCACCTTCTGGCGGTACAGCTCCACCTCCTCTTGCCACTTGTTCTGGAACTCGTCCAGGTAGGGCTGCACCTTCTGCTTCACCTCTTCCAGATCCTTGTGCAACTCCTGCCTCAGCGCCTCTGTCTCCTTCTCCAGGTTATCCCAGAACTCCTGGGTGACCGGGCCGATCTGCTCGCGCAGCTTGGTGACCGTGCTGCCCAAGGTGTCCCAGTTCTCCAGGAGATTCAGGCTGAAGGGGCGAGGCGAGGAGACCGAGGGGCTCAGGGGTGGCCTCCCAGGCACCCCCCTCCCCGGGCCAGCCCCAGGGCCACCTGCGGTGAGCCCTGAGCGGCACCTGTCCCCGATGTGCCGCAGCCCTGGAGAGGGGGGCTGCAGAGTCCGGCCTAGCTTGCCCCACACCCCGTCTACCCTGGGGCAGCCTCCCGCCCTCACACTGCATCCCATTGTATGGAGGGACTGAGGAGCTGGTAGAGGCGGAGCCCGGCTTGCTGCCCAGTCTTGCCTGGCCCCAAAGCTGGGCATCAAGGGCCTTGTCTTCACACTCCCAGGCCGTCGTCGTCTCTGAAGATGGCCACCCCTGTTGCTGGGCAGAAGCCTTGGAGGTAGCTAAGAACCCGGGCTGGGTTGCACTTGCAGGCAAAAGGTGCTGATTGCTGAGCCGGCGGCACAGACCTGCCCCTTGCTGGGGCACTACTGTATCTTACTCTCCTTAAAATGAGTTCTGAGATGATGGTCATTTTGGGGATCCCATTCCTGTGTTCCAGGCCTTCTGTGGGGCCCATGAAATAGGTGATCTGGCCATTGTGGCTACATCTCCCCACAGGCCTCTCTGTCCCCCTGGAAATGCAAGCCCCTGCCCCTGTACCGGCCCTGCCCCCACCGCCGCCCCAGCCTGGGTCCTTACTTCAGCTGTTTTCCCAAGGCGGAGGTCTCAAACTGCGCCACATACTCTCTGCCAGCATCTCTGACTGCATCGACGTACACGGTGGCTAAATCCTTCACTCGATCCCAGGGTGACTGGGGTTCATCTTGCTGCCAGAAATGCCGAGCCTGGCTCCCTGGAGATGAGAGGGGAGACCCAGATCAGGCCAGCTCTGGCCGGGGATCAGAGCTGAAATGCCAGGCTTGGAGGCAGGGGAGAGGGGCATGTGAGAAATCCTGCTCCCTGTGCCCAGGAGGGTGGCCCACAGGGGCTTAGGGAGCAGGCCCCAGCCAAAGGCTGGCTTTCGAGGCTGGGGTGGGGGTACCTACCCGTGAGGAAGAGCACGGCCAAGGTCAGCACCACGGCTTTCATCCTGAAGGGACGTGGGTGACCTGGAGGAGAAGGTCCTGGCTGAGTGGGGCTGGCCTCTAGCGTGGAGGAGCCCAGGGCTCCCCCACTCACGTTAGCCAGGGGTGGGGGCAGGGCACAGAGGAGAGGCTCTTGGAACCCAGAGTCCCAGCATGGGGCACAGTCTGGTGCTAGGACCCCAGAGCCTGAGCCTCAGAAGGCAGCACTTACCTCAAGGGCTCCAGCAGTCTCTGAGCTGCCAGCTCTCCCGGCCTATTTATGTCTCCAGGCAGGGGCTGGGCTGGGAGGCTGATAAGCCCAGCCCAGGCCTTGCTGCCGCTCACTGGTCCTGACGATGTGGAACTTAGAGTTCAAGGATCAGCTCTGTCCCTGGGGCCGGACAAATAGAGTGGGCAAACAGGAAGCTGCGGGGGCTGCAGGGCCAGGGATCAAGGGTTCAGGCGGGGGCCACGGGGTGGTTGCAGGCTCGTAGGTCCTCCGGGTTGGGGTCATCTGGACCCATCCCTTCTCCTGAGGTGGGGGATGTGTGCCCTCCAGAGTCTGTTGTGCCAGCGCAGCCGGGGAGAGGAGGGAAGGAAGCAAGCGACACCAGCTGGCCAGGGACCGCTGGGACTCCTCCACTCAGGAGACGCCCTCCCCGCCGTCCCCTTGCATTCCAGGGAGATTATTTTGCACCCGCCCTGCCCTTCCCCTGCAAAGGCAGCAGACAGTCTTCCCACCAACACCCTGTCTCTATTTTGTCCCAACAGGTCAGCATACCTCTCTCCAGGCTTTCCTAGACCTCCCAAACCTTAAGGGGACCCGGGGAGACAGGGAGTGGCCCAGGGAGACTGTAGAGGGCTCGGTGGCCCCAGACTGAGATTTCAGAGACCTGACATCTCAAAACAAATTCTAGAGACCAACTCGGACCTGCCAGCTCTTGATTTTTGTTATGTAAAAACATTACCCACTGCTGCCCCCTCCCAAGACCCTAGCCTCTACCAGGACCAGCTCCGCAACAAAGAAAAGTTGTTGTTTTTTTAACAGCACACAGACGGGCGGCTAGTCACTTAAATCGAATCCACATATATCTTTGTGCTGTTCAAGTTTATATTCGATCACACACGGTGAGAATGGATACCAGCCTTTAGGGGTCACCGATGCAAGGGGAAAGACCTCTGGAGTAGACGGTGGGAGACCTGGTTCCTCACCTCCTTTCGCCTCCACCTTGCAGAATCTTGGAGGAGGATCACGAGCCCATTATGTAATCTCTCTAAGCCTCAGTTTCCTCTCATAAAATGGGGACAGAAATGGCTGGGATTATCAGAAGACCCGGGGGGGATCCTGTGAATGCAAACTGTGTGCTCCTTGGCGTTCGCAGCGCTGTCCGGCAGGGGTTCTCTCGAGAGGGCCAGGACCTCCAACACCAGGTCACCGATGATGGGCCCTGAGTCACAGATGATGAGCCCTGAGTCACAGAGCCTGTGCAGGAGCCAAGCTGAGAGGGACTCTGGGATCAACCCCTACAGCCTCTCTCTTCCCTGCCATCTCACACATGAGGAAGTTGGAGAGAATAGAGTGAATTGGCACTAGGTCTCTGGTCTCTCAGCCAATTAGAGGCAGGACTGGACTTCGCACCCAGCTCTCTCTGGATGTAGCCCCAGGATGGAAATGTGCCGTGCACCATATACCCAGGAAATTCCCTACACTCTATAAACACCTGCCTGGTGCTGCCGTTGGCAAGGTGCTGGAGCTGTGGGGACCCCAGGCCTCCCCACTGTAGCGGGTCTCCTGCCTTTCACCTTGGAGCTGGACAGCCTTAGGTTGGAGTCCCAGCTCTGTCACGAGTTAGCTGTGTGATCCTGGGCAAGTTATACAACCTCTGCACACCTCGGTCCCTTATCTGTTGAACGAAGACAATGATGGGACATGCCGTCTCCTAGGGTCACAGTATGGGGAGTATGTACGGCAGGCAGAATAATGCCCCCGCCCCCCACAAAGATGTTCAGGCCCTCATCCCTGGAGCCTGTAACTCTTTTATGGCAAAAGGGGCTGTGTAGATGTGATTATAAGGGCCTTGAGGTGGGTGACTTTCCGGGATTATCCAGGTGCACCCAATGTCAGCAAAAGGGTCCTTAAATATCCAGGAGGGAGGCAGGAGAAGCAGTCAGAAGAAGGAGGCCAGAAGCACAGGTCAGAGGGATGTGAATGCTGGAACGGAGCGGCAAGCCAAGGATCGTGGGAGGCCTCCAGAAGCTGGAAGAACTTTCCCCTAACAGGCTCTGCTGACACCAGGATTTCAGCTTGGTCTGACCCACTTGAGACTTTTGACCTCTAGACCTGAACTCAGGTAATAAATGGATGTTTGAAGTACTACATTGGATCATCCGTGGCAACACCGAAAGGGAGCTTAGCACGCAGTAAGTTCTGCGTCCCAGAATCCCGATTTCTGGCATTCTGTCCCCTTGCTCCCACAGAACACACTGGCACGGTCAGGCCGGAGCTAAGACCTCGGCTTCCGGAAGCAGAGGTGGCAAGTACTCACGTTTTCTCTGGGTGGTCCTGACTTCCAGATGCTGAGATCTGGGGCCTTGTTCCTGCGCTGACCCTGTCCCAGGGATCCATCCTGCAGAGAGGGAGGCAGTCTCACTGAGCAGTCAGCCTGGGCTGCCGCTTGGCCGCCCTGCTTTCTGCCTGAGGTTTAAAGATGGTGGGGGGAGGCCAGCTCTCTCTTGGGGACCGTTCATGCTGTCTCAGGCCAAGTGAAGCTCCTCCTTTTTGGGGGTACAGCTCACCCCAGCCTGCACATGGGGGTCTCAGGTTGGACTTAAGCTACCTGCCACTTCCACACTTCTCTGTGGTTTACTACTGAAGTGCTCACTATGGCTAAACCTAATTCCAACATCTGTGTAGTCCACTAGTGGCCAAAGAACCTTTACGATTGTCCCTGGAAGGCTGGGCAGCCAGATAGTTTCGCTGCTGTCTTGCCTATGAGTAGATGGCAGCTCAGAGCTGCTGTGGCCTCCAGCCACGAGTGTTTGGTGCTGTCAGGAACAGGAGTCAGGAGGCCTGCTGGCCACCTTATGTCCTAAGCAGGGGCTTCTTGGTTTCCCAGTGTGATCCCAGTGTGGGGATCACAGGGCGTCGGGCTAGGGGGTGCCGGTGATAGCATCCTAGCAAGCAGGACGTTGTCTACCTTCCTTGCTCACTAGTATGTCTGTCTACTGCATTTTACTGTTAGAGGCTTGCCTCAAACTAGCCCAGGCCCCTTATTACTAATATTTTGGAGAGGAAGGAAGTCCTTCTGCATCTCAGAATCAGGCAAGGGTCCAGCCAGTCCCTGCTGGAGACCTCGGGTGCCCATAGGTTGGACTAGCTGCTTAGTAAAAGGCCCACCAATGTGGTCCTTGGTCCCAACATGCTTTTTCCTTGATCTCAAGGCTCTCCAGAGTGACCGCTTGTGAAGCGTGTCACCAAGGGGCTGGCTGGGAGTGCTGCTAGCTCACTGCAGGAGTGGATTTTGCTCAGTATGATTAGCGACTCAATTTCACAATTTATGTCCCAACGTCGTACTGGTCACTCTGAACCGGGAGGACTCTGTCCCCTGCTAGACTTGGCACATAACAGACACTCAACAAATATTTACTCACTGAGTGACAGCAGGCACAGTAAAGGGTCCCCAGGATGGTAGAGGGGCATCTCAAGGAGCGGCCCTTGGGAGGAAACTCAGGAGTAACTTCGGAGCATCTGGCCCTGTGCTTGAACGGAGAAGATGTGCTGCAGGTCAGGACCGGAGACTTGGGCTCGGGACGGTTCAGACTGAGCAGGGGGCGGGGGTGGGGGGCAAGCGCCCAACCCCATGTTTCCTTTTTGGCAATTCTTTCGCAGCTCCTGGTGACGGACCCCCAACCTAGGCTCCGGGCAGGGCACTGTCACCCACCAAACGCGATTCTCTCCTGCTGTCCTGCTCAGGAGGAGACTGAAGTGCACGTGGCTTATGTGTGACCAGCTCTGGCCAAGGTTTGGCGCCGTGGCAGGCACACCAGCCTTCCGAATTCCTGCCTTTGCGGTTAGGGTGGGGTGGAGCACGGCACAAAGTCAGGAGAGTCCAGGAAGGATCTGTGGGCATGGCTTCTCCTTTCCAGAGCTCAGATCTCTGGTCCTCATCCAGGAGGGCAGCGGCCTGCATCCTCTGGCCCAACGGCACCCTGGCTGATTTCATGGTGGGGATACAACTGCAAAGGTTGTTACAAGATGTGGAAGGCATCTGGGTAGGTCACTGCATGCTTCCAGAGACCCTCGCTCAAGCCTTCCACATGTGTGTACACACTCAGAGGATTTCTACAAGATCCTTCTTGGAAGGCTTCCGTTCTGAACAGTCCCACAGCAACTTCCTAGTGCACTGTGGGTGCAAAAGCTTTCGTAAGCCCCCTCTTCCTACTCTTCTTTCTACAAACTTAGTATTTCCAGCATCAGTAATCTTTCCTCACAGAAGAGCCTCAACCAGCCATGTCTTCGCCATGCCTGGGACCACGCTGGAAATTTCACCCTGACCTCTGGAATCCAGGTGTGAAAAGAAGACAAAAGCTGTAGATAAAGTTCCCTTTGTGTCCTAACACTTACCGGGCAGTCATGTCACTGGGCTGACTGGGGTCACCCCAGAAAGGCCCTGGGTCTTTTGAGGATTTCCTTCCACTGCCTTAAAAGTACCCTCTCAAGGAATCAGTTTTCTGTCTGACTCAGCAAACTCAAATGCTCCCTTCTGGCAGGACAGAGTCCAAGCAGGGACACAGTGTGGGCTGAGATCAGACTTCTAGAGAATGCTAGCCTTACAAGGCGGAGTGAGATAAACAGATTGCTCAAAGCTCCACCCTATGCTCTGTAGGCTTCTTCAGCCTCCCTGGGTGTAGCTTCTGCCCGCCTGGATGTTTCTCCCAGCTAGACTCTGAACCACAAGGCAAACAGCATATCAACATAAGATCATAAACAGGTTTTCATTTTCACAATCCACTACTGTCCAACTAAGATTAAGTTATAAGTTTGTATGCTGCCACCACCACCACCACCATCACCATCAAGATCATCATCACCAAGATCACCACCACTGTCGTCATGACCACCACCACCATCACCATCACCAAGACTGTCATCATCATCACCACCGTCACCACCACCATCAAGATCATCATCACCAAGATCACCACCACTGTCGTCATCACCACCACTACCATCACCAAGACTGTCATCATCACCACCACCACCACCACCATCACCACCACCGTCATCATCGCTGCCGGCGCCGCCACCACCACAACCAACCACAAAAAGGACTAAAAGTCTTATTGCAACAATTGGGTGTAGAGATCTTTTTAATTCATTTTTAGTTCAACATAAATGAGAAAGAAAAAAAATACTTCTGACATTTTCAAAGAGCAGAAATGGGAAATTACGTTCATATACATTCAACATATACTGCGCATACTGGTTACTACAATACAAAGCAATGGTCTTTTACAAGTGTAGTTTGCAGGATGGCACGGTTAAGAGGCTCCCCGGCGTTCAGCTGGCCGGCTGCTGGAGGACGGCAGCCTGCTCTTCCATCAGTACGGTCCCATGTAAACACGACAGGCTGAGCATGTGTGTGAGGGGGCGGCTGGGGGCACTGGAGCTGGAACAGGCCCAGAGAAGTCAAACAGTAGCTGTCCGGGTCTTCTTGGTAGCCTCCTTCTGGTGGGGAGTTGGCGGCCTCACCAAGTGGAGGGGAGACTGGGGACCGTGGAAACACGGGACAGATCCTGAGAGGGGCTCTCGCATCGCAGAAATCCAGTCGAGGGACATCGGGTCCAGGAGCCGAGCTGCCGGTATCAGTGAGAAGGACGAGCCGCGTGGGAATCCTGTCAGTAACGTGAGGACGGCCATGGGGGCACCCGCTTTCTTCTGTGCAAATTCAGGGTGAAAGACTAGGAGGGGCCTGGGGACCCTTCAGCCTCTTTTCCCAGGAGAAAGGATCAAGAGTCAGAATATTTAACATGTCTTTCTTGCTCTGAAGATCAGAAGGAGATAACCCAGATCCTCTGTCAGCCCCCAGCCAGCAGAGAAGACTTTGGTTTCTAACAGTGAAGAAACAGAGAGAATGACAAACGGTAGCTACTGCATGTACATTTCTCCCTGGGGGGTGGGGGGGGTGGGAGG
>NW_027527824.1:6785172-6806733 GCF_008692635.1 Crocuta crocuta | reverse complement strand
ACAAGGTCTACAGAAAATACTCCGAACAAAAGGTGCAAGTCACAATTCAAATAGAACAGAATCTGGTTAAACATGTCTCTTTTAAACAAAAATTCCTTTTGTTTTTATTTATTAATAATAATAATAATAATAACAATAATATCAACATTTACCAAAAACAATTCCTACATGATCAAGAATTAAAATAGGGGCTGAGGATGCCCAGGGGGGAGGAGAAGGTTCAGAGAGGAAGGGCCCAAGACAACCTCCTGTTCTTTGCCTGTGTCAGAGCCTGAAGGGGAAACACGTGTGCGTGCCTGTGTGTGTGTGTGTGTGTGTGAAGAAACAACCCTCGTACAGCACGATATAGAGTGAGAAGGCAAGAGGACACAGAAAGCACAGTGAACCACTGCCAGGTGTTCAGTCTGTGAGCGGAGCCAGCAGGACGGGAAAGGCAGCCAACCCTCCAGGTTGGAGGAGGGGAGCGGAGTGACGAGAAGGCTCACACAGAGGGAGATGCGCCAACTGGCCCCGCCTCCGGGCCAGGCCCCTCTCGGCCTCCACGCTAAAGCTCAGACGCGATCTCGGCCGGGCCGGACAAGTCTTTCGGGGGATCCCAGCAGTCAAGACCTTCCGAGGTTCCAGGCCTGGCGGTTCTTTTTTGTTGGTTTTTGCTCTCTGTTTTCCGAGCGCCAGAGGCCATCACCCCTTCCTGTCTCCCTTTCCCCGGCCACTAATAATCCCCAGGATGTTATCTGTTAATAGCTGCTCCTGGGAACAAGCAGTGCAGGGAAACAGAGGGTGCTCTGCCGGGGGAGGCAGGGCAGGGGAGTGGCTCTGGGTCTCCTGGCCTCTAGTTTTAACTGCTTTGTTCTTCTGTCTCAACAAAGGAACGGAAGAAAGAAAAAAAAGAAGAAACAAGGAAGAATGATAATCACCTCCAAAAGAAAATACATCAAAAAAAAAAAAAAATTAAACCAAAACCAAACCAAACCAAACCACCAACTCAAAAATACCAAATACACTTTCACAAAAGGTGGCAAACACGGATATCCTGTTTATTTCCTCGGTGACTTGGTCATACAGGCAAACACGGCAAAACCCCCTCAGGACCCAAAAGAACCGCACACTGATGAGCCAAAGTGAGGAAAGGAGCCATGACACTCTAGGCGGACAGAAACACAATGGCAATTTGGCGCAATGCTGCTAGATACTGTTGGTTTAAAGTCATTTCATTCCCGAGCTGTACACACACCTGCAACAGAGCAGACACACACAGGACAATCAGTTCAGAGCAAGAGGCTCAAACACGCACTTGAAAACCGTCAAGAAACGCAACTGGCTCACTTTACCTCAGGTATTTTAAGAGGTCTGCCATACTGAGGCTCGAAGACAGGTCTGCCAGATGGCTTAACCTTCCTCCCTGCTTTCTGTCAGAGTTTTCAAAGACAGAAGCAATACTACCTACTGTATGTTTAGGCAGGACTCCAGCCCAGCTCGTCAGTTTACCTGTTTTCTGCCACTGGCCTCTGATCACATAGTTCCGCTGTCTGGAATATTCTTCCACTTGCAGCACTGCCTTGAAAACTATGGCTAGATAGGTTTTCTTGCTGGGTCTCCTGCCTCAGGACTGAATTCAGGGATCGTCCTTCCCCCATTACCCTGGCCAGAGGGGCCCCGTCCTCCGAAGCCGCAGCTCACTTCCTGTCTCGGGGCAGGCTACGGCACCCACAACACGTGTCTTATCCCCATACGTAAATCGAGGGACTGTGGCCAGCATTTCTCCTGTATGCTCCCTACCTGCCCCCCGGAACCACCAGCACGGCGCGTCGTGACAGAGCAGGAAGATGCGAAGACGGAGAGGGGAGGGGTGGCGCTGTCGAGTCCCCGGGCCACCACACACAGAAGGATCAGGGGCTGGGGTAGCCCTGGCCAGGGAAATACTCACTCTCCGCTGCCTGCTACACGCCTGCCTGCTCCATGCTGAAGGAGACCTCGGGGTGCTTGTAGCTGAGCAGAATGTCTGTGATGCACGTGGATGGATAGCAAGAGGAGTTTAAATGCTGGCTGCCGTCAGCCAGGTCCGGACGCTCGTGACCAGCTGGACCCTCCCTGCAGTCTGCAAGACCAGAAAGAACCTGTGAGCTTTGCAGAGAGCTGGGGGCCAGGCGGTGGAGGTGGTCGCAGGAAGAGAAGTCTGAGCGCCCTGGAGCGGGGCTCTCACCCTGAATTCTAGCTCCCAGCAGGCCCTCGGCCGCAGGCTGGGCCGGGGTTCTTCCTGTACTGAGCTCCACTCGGCCCCGTACCACACACTGCTGCAGTGTGGCCGAAGACAGCACGCAGCACCCTCAGAAAGACTTAGCTCTCCAGGGAGAAGCCCGCTTTAGCGCTAGCAGGCACGGGTTATGGGGCACCCTCCGTGCTCCAGGCATTCTCCTGAGCACTGTTAACTCGTTAAGCACACAGCATAATCTAGGATTCAGCCTCTATCGTTCCTGCCCCTTTATAGAGGAGGACCCTGGGGTTCCGAAAAGTTAAGTGCCTTATCCATGGAGCCTCTAAATGGCAAAACCAGGATTTACTGCTGACCTGTCCATTCCAAAGCGTATGCTTTTTTCTGTTATGATATCTCCCTTTACTGGTTCTAAGGACAGGCAGGCATAGTCCCTACGATACAACGCCCTCTAATCAGAGCCAGAAAGACAGTTATTAAAGCAGTATCTTGTCGAGGCTTTACAAAGACAAATGTGATACCCCTGCACTCAATCAGAAGGTCTGCTTCTTTATATACTCATTCTCGATGGAGAGAAGTGGGGAAGGCTCTTGGGCCCAGGCCTCGTGGGGAAGCTATGGCTTCCCATCTCCCCCTGAACCCTACATACAGAAGAGGAGAACAGTCACTAGTGAAGACGGGGAGGGGCACCTCCAGAAACTTCCCCAGGGCACCCCACGCATAAGGCTCCTCACCCTCACTTTCCCCATCTTGAAACTGCTGGCTCCCCATGAGCGAGGACTGGCTGAGAACTGCATCTGACATCTGGGCGGAGCTAAGTGCTTTTCCAGCCACGAGACTCATTCCTGGTAAGTTATCCAGCTGCACCTGCAGAAAACAATTAGGAAAAGAAGTCAGGATACCAGAGAACATGCCACTCTCAGGTGACCCACGGTGACAGCCGTTCTCTCTGAAAGGGCCCGGGCACAGGGCAGCCTCAGGCAGCGGTCCCAGGCTGTGCCCCTAGACTCGCTTCCTTCCACAAGGCGCCATCCTTCCCTTGTGGGGGGGGCGGTGATGGATGCATGGTGAACCTCAGCAGATGGTCACGTGCCCTTGACAACTACGCGGCCTTCCAAAACGAGGTTTCTGACCTGTCCCATCACCACAGGGCTTGGGTCTTAGGACCTGACTGTCCAGTAGCGGTCTCCGTGGGCACCACGGCACACTTCATCTGTCCTGTCCAACACGGGGCCACCAGCCACAAGTGGCTGAGTACTTGAAGTGGGACTGGTATGACTGAGAAACTAAATTTTTTATTTCACTTTAAATACATTTAAATTTGGATGGCCTCATGTGGCTAGTTGCTACTGTATTAGACAGTGCTGCCCTAGGAAAGCAACGTTTTGCTGAGCTAGGTTAGTTCCCTTTATCTGAATAGTTCAACGAACTATTGGAAAACTAACCAGAAGTCTACGGGTTCACTTGCTGGGGCTGGAGTTTAGACTGGGGAGAAGCTCAATAACTCAGCCCAGAAGGAACAGAAAACAACTACTCGTGATTCCTTGGTCTGAAGTTTGGAGCACAGGTTCCCCCGGTCTGTGAGGCTGACGCAAAGCCATGCTTGCCTCGACCCCAGGGGTGCTGGACTCAGGCTGGGGGAAATGGAAGGGCAGAGGTGACCCCACAGTACTGCTGGCTAGGCTGGGACTGATCGGGTCCCACTTCTGAGAAGCAGGAGAGGCCAACATACATAAGCATCATCGCTGTTCTGGATCGTGTGGTGCCTCTGGAGGGTCCGGGGCCTGTGGTGCTCACTGACGGAGGGGCGTGTTGGGTACCCAAGCCCATTGTGACCCGGCAGCTCCATTGCTTGTCCTGGAGAACCTCTATCCATGCAGTTCCCTACGACAGACTCTGAGGAGACAGAGCAAAACAGGGTCAGCGGCCGTAGGGTTTCTCCTGATACTGTCACTCCCATCCAAGGACTGTCTTGCCAGAGACAATCCACAATGGTGAGGACCACGTGTGCACCATCGGCTAACCCTCAGCTGGCTGTTCAGGGTGCTTGGAGGAGCCTGGACTGGCCTGCCAGCCCCAAGTCCCACAGCAAATATGAGCCTCTTTATGGAGGGATCATAAACCCCCACGAGAAGAAGTCCGTATGACAGCGGCTGACTGGATCACATTGAGCCTTTTCTTTTTTTCTTCATTCCTGTTTGCCTGACGGCACTCTTTCCCTAACCTACGTGCACATAAGAGTCTTTCGTGGAGCTCTCAGGGACCTCTAGCCTGGAAGGATGGCCTCCACTCTGTGCATGCCTTCTCTCTCCTCCCTTGGCTTCCCCCTCAGTGGACCGGCCCAGTCCCCTCTTCTGCATTTTGAAATGCTCTCCTCAACTGCTTCCACGGCTCCTCCACTCTTTACTTTTGTACCCGGACCTTCTCTCTCTCCTCACACTTACTTTGGTATTATCATCTATTTTCAGGGCTTCAACTATATTGCCTCTAGATAAAGAATTATTGACATAAGCTCCAAATCCATAATTCCAACTATTAACCTTACCCTGGAAAGCTAACTGACATCTACCACCATACCGAGTTCCAAACTCATCAACACCCCGACCCCAGGCCATCTCAGACATCCTCGTTTCCCTATGTTCCTAACCTTCCAGATGTGAGCTCACCCGCGCTCGCGCGCGTGCACGTGTGTGTGTGTGTGTGTGTGCACACGCGCCTGTTAGTTCCATACTCCTGGTTCCACATCACCTTAAACCTAAAGAATCTACCTCTACAATACTGGTCACTTCAGTCCCTCTCTTTACGATCTTACTGCTTCCACTGAAGCCCCACGACCTCTTGCCTGGATTACCGGCCCTCCCCGCCAACCATCCCTCTACGGCTACTCTACAAAGATTACTCCTTCCACAGGTAGCCCAAACAGCTCATTGTCAGAACGCTGTCCCAGCCTGCCTTCCAGTACTGCACGCTAAGCTCCCCGGCGTGCTAGGCTCCAGTCAAACGGGAGCACTTAACTCTGGCCCACTCAACTCAATTCCATGCAGGTGCCCTCACTGTTCCTCTCCCTGGAAATGCTCACTGCTTCTTCCATTCCAGCCAGTCCAAATCAACTCACCTTCCTAGGTCCATCTCAAATGTTAACATCTTTTTAAAAATGTCTATTTATTTTTGAGAGACAGAGAGAGAATCCAAAGCAGGCTCCAGGCTTCGAGCTGTCAGCACAGAGCCCACGATGTGCGGACTGAATTTATGAACTGTGAGATCATGACCTGAGCTGAAATCAGACACTTAACTGACTGAGCCACCCAGACACCCCTCAAGTGTTAACAATCTTGATGAAACTCTCCCTTCAAGCAAATAAAGATCTTTTGCTTCCTTTAAATGTCAGAAAACGTTAAAGGACTCACTACTCTAACGTTATTCCTGACACCATTTTCAATTGTGTATTTGTCTTAGTTCTTATTAGCTTGCAAGTTCTCTGAGGATAAGAATTGCATCTTGTGCACGTGTGAGCCTTCAGTATTCCAGAGCAGTGTCCTATTCCCGGTGGGCATGTAATAATTAGCTCTTTAACTGATATTAATATATGCTCTCTTAATATGGGTTAGTATGCTGTCAGAGCCATGCCCCTCTGGACTAGATACTGGAGAGAAAAGCGTTCGAGAGGACTGAATATTTCCTCTTGACCAAGGGTGGTCAAGAAGACGACCAGGCCACAGCCACGCTGGTCGGACCCTCCTGGTCGCACTGCTGGCTCTGGTCCTTGAGTGCCTGGTAGCCGAACATATGCATTGTTGGCTTGCTTGATCTTTTTCAGTCAATGATCCTCGGCAACCATCAGGCTTATCTTCTGATGAGCTCCACCCTGGCCAGACCAGGTTTTTAATAGGAAACACAGCCCCAGTGCTAATCGTGCCCTTCCAATATCTATTTGAATAATGGAGGTAAAATGGGCTGCATAAGTGTTGGGTACAGGGTTTCAGGTCTCCAGATTCAAATGGTCTCCAACCACAGTCAAGGTTAGGCCTGGCTCAGGGGCTGGGGTGGGACCGGAAGGGAGGGAAACCAACTGACTGCACGTTGCTGATAATGCGATGCATCTGGAAGAAAATGAAAGGAGGGAGGCTTCCCAAATGCCAAAGGTGATGGCAAGTGAGAAATCTTTTGGAAGTTCTCTGAGCAAAGAGGCCAAAGAAACAGAGAGAAGCCAATTCTTTTGCTATTGAAAGCTGACAGCTGGAAGAGAGAGGAAGAGAAAAGAAAGCCGGCAGCAGGACTTTCCACGTGGACAAGTCCTCAGTCCTCATCCCCATGCAGCCTGTCTCCTCTCGGTGGGCACGGCTCACGTGCTCGCCCCGGGCCAAGAGAACCCACGGGCAGGACGTGGTATGACGCTGGCTCTGTGGTCCGCCCCGCCAAGAAGCTACACAAACAGCTGCTGCTTACTTTCTCAGGGCATTTCCGAATGCCTGTCTTCTCTTCGCTGAGTGCTAACACCATCCACTCAGTTCCCTGGGGTTCCTTCCTTCCGGATAACACAGCTGGTGGCCCCACGCCCCCCCGCCCCTCCCCCACCCCGTGCCGAAGATGACACAGGAGCTCTCCTATTTAAAGATTTCCTCAAACGTGAGGAAATAGCAAAGCTAACAAAATGTACAGGTTCTGGTTCTTGATATCTGGCTCCTTCCCACTTCTTCTAGAGGCCTCGTCTAGAGTGTATTTGTTAAGTATGCTAAGTCTCCTTTCCCTCTTTTTTTTTTAATTTAATTTTATTTCTGAGAATGAGGCTTCTCCAAACCCAAACACCCACCCTGGTCTTCCTGCTATGGGGAAGGTCGCATGGATCCTGTCCTACCTGTCTGTTCTCTTCCTGGCCCTCAAGTTCAGGCCCAGCATGCCTGACGAGTGCCAGCACACGAAGCCAGCTAGTGCTCGAGGAATCCCTCAGTGAGCCTTCCTGGCCCCCCAGCCTGGCATCAGGAGCACACGCTTTGGGGTCAGGGAGGCCTGGGCTGGGATCCCAGCTTCCCCAGGACTCCTGAGGCTTGAGCAGGCCCCTTGCCTTCACTGGGTCTCAGTCTATTGGTAAAGCAGGACTTACCCCACAGGTGTGAAAGTGCTCGGTGCGCTGAAAGAGCCTGGCAAACCCTGGGGTCACTTACGCTCATTTCAGGTGTCAGGTCTGAGTGCACAGGGCATACCGAGCCACGTGACAAAAACAAACGAGGAAACCCTGTGTCCAGAACTGTGGGGTCAATTTACCCATATGTGAGAGAACAAGTGAGTTACTGACAATTTAACTTCCAGAGTTTGGTTTAGGAGTTTGGGTTAATTTCCTCTTGTTTAGGAGAGACTAATGTAAGTTTAAAACGAGATGAAAACAAAGTGGATTAATAGGAGTTAGGCAACAAAGTTTCAGTTTAGTCTGTAGTCCAGAGATCTGGAAGGGCTGGCCTCTTTTGCCCGGCAGAGAGCATGCCAGGCGCTGCCGATGGAGAGACAAGGAGGCGTAAACAGGAGAGCATAAGACCAGGGAATCCAGACACTCAAAGCCAGGGTCCAGCTCCATCACCGACTGTGTACGAACCTGGATAACATGTGTCGTCTAACCTACTTCCCGATCTGAAAATGAGGGTTGTCACTGGGGGCTCAGAAGACACCGTGGGCGAAAGGCCCTTTATGACATTGTAAAGGACTGTACAAGTAAAGGATTATTTTTAATAAGAATGTCGAGTCCCGAGTCTCTAATCCATTGTGATGCTCCATAGCGCCCTACCGACCAGTGGGAGGGCGTGTGTGCGGGGGCGGGAAGGCCACTAACCCGCTGACTGAGGGACAGGAATCCCAGGCTCAAGCCTTTGGTGCCCTGGGCCAGTTCAGCAGCTAGAGGCATGGTCAAGCTCACCGAAGGATGTATCAATGACGGTGGAAAGAGGACCTCCGGGAGCAGCGTCCTCAGGTGCTGAGCAGGGTCGAGCTGACAGGGCACGGGGGCCGAGGGGGGCATCTGATCACGCAGGGGGCCAAATACACAGAGGGACGCAGTGCGCACCTCCCCCTGCCCAGGAACTTTGGGGCAGCTTGCACAATACTCTATTGAATCTGTCAATGTTGACTCACCCTTACTCATTTACTGGGCTTTAAGAGAAAAGGAGAGAAATGACTTGTGTGCAGAGCCCTCTTAAAGGTCCTGAGGGGTGAACCTGACCCAGCCTGTCACTGTCTCACCCTCCGTGGGGCCTGAGTCCGCGAAAAAACTGCTGAAGCTGCCGAGGCTCGGGGGAGAGGATGTGGTTCTTTGCAAGTCCAGCTGGTAATCTCACCATGTAAACTGGTCACGCTGTTGTACTTATTTATTTGCTGAGTGAAAAAATGAAGCGTACGTAAGATCACAGAGGGAAGACAAGCTTATTTCTCCTTCTAGAGTGACAGGCAGGGAGATGGACAGGCAGCACAGTGCATGGAAAGCCCTGGAAAGCATGTTGGAGACACACCTTGGGCATGCTGTCTGCTCAGTGCCCTGGCAGGGCCCGGCCCCACAATGACTGGCAGAAGCGGCCATAAAGGAAAGAGGTAACCGTGGACGCTGATCTGTGTCATTCAATTTTCCTGGACTAACACCAGTGATTGCTGTTCGTCTACCCGGAAGACCCTCTAGCTCTCTTCTTTAATACTTACACCTCTTACAGCACTCATTCTGAACCCCTGTGGGGTAACGCTGTTTATGAGCCTGCCTGCCTTCCCAACAGAGTATAAGCTCCCTGAGGGCAAGGTCTTTATCTTTTCAGCCCTGCACTCCCCACAGCACCTACAATCCCGTCTTGTGCAACCCAGTCATTCAGTGAACTTGGTTGGATCTCTTGTTGTGGGAATAACCGATGAAGTGCTTGGGGCCTAGCATGTAACCACACAGAGATGGAAATCGTTAAAGGAAATAGCAGGCATTCCTCTCTGTCCAAAGAGATAAACAAGCATGAGCCTCCCGCACTGGCCTGCAGGGAGCTGGGACAGCGTTATGACCTTTCTTGGCAAAAGCGACAGCGAATTATCTAAAGGTTCTTTGGTAACGAAATACTCCAAACTCTTAAGTTTTAACAAGTACAGAATCATGTCAGCTTAAAGCAGCAAAAGATGGTGGAACCACAGTTCCTAGTGTAAAGGGGTTGTGACATGTGCATTCCAGGGTGGCCGTGAGCACAGAGCCTCGAGTGCAGAGCAGAAGCGCTACAAACGGAATTCCATTCTTCTCTTAGGGGGCTTTTAGCTTCATTACGCAGCAGATAAAGAAAGGAAGGAGCGGTTAGAGGGCAGGCCCACAGCCATAGGGGAGGCTCATGATGTCTAAGGTAAGGACAATGGGGCCATCTCAGGATAAAACACCACTTTAAACACACAGGTTACATTCCTAAAGGTGGTTTTAACTCCTGAGCAGCACCAGGCCTCTCCGAGGCTATTAGTTTCCCTATTGCATTAGCTCACTACCCTGGATTATGAAATCACAGTAACAAACTCGTGGCTTCATTTGTTAAAGATAATTGTACATGTGGTTTCAAAAGTCACAAAAAAGAAATAGATGTTAGAAAGAGGCAAAGCAAATGGCGCTCAAGCAAGAAAGGGCATACTCTGTAGCTACGTTAAAGAGTAAGTTTAGAGTCAGCTGGGTAGACGGAATGAAGGATAATGTCTACGATGTATTAACAAGCAGGGCAGGAGCTATTACAGCATCTAGAAAAGTCAGGAAAAGCCTATTTAAGAAGAAAGAGGACTTTGGGGGGAAGATGCCAGCAAGACTGATAACGAGGCAGCAAGCACAAGGCAATGTGGAGCCCAGAGCCTTGGGGATATGCTTCTGCCTTGATTTGTCCAGAGAGCAGAAGAGAGGGCTGTCGGGGATAATGGTAGTGTGGTGGATGTGAGGAGGGAAGGAGAAGGAAGGGGAGGAGAGAAGGGGTGACGATCCCTCAACTGGGAGAGGCGGCAGGGGAGATCTGTCACAAGAGTCACAACCAACCGTGAAGCTCTGGCCAGAAGTGAAGGCCTTGGACTCGTGCGGCCGTGCTGTTGCTGGATCTAGATCATACTCTGGATTCTAGAAAACCTCTGCCCAGATACAAACTATGTGCAAAGTGGTATTAAAGGCAAATTAATGTTTACTGCTGCTGTGTACTTTGGTTCTATTTATTATCAGACATAATTTTTATTTTCACTTAATAGCCAGTTTCCCTTTGTGTCTGCATAATTAACACACGGCAGGGGCACCCTGGGTGGCTCAGTCGGTTAACATCTGACTTATTCAGCTCAGGTCATGATCTCAGGTTCAAGCCCTGTGTCGGACTCTCTGCTGTCAGTGCAGAGCCCACTTTGGATCCTCCCCTCCCCTGTGTGCGCTCTCTCTCTCTCAAAAATAAAATAAATGTTAAAAAGAGAGAGAGAGAGAGAGAAAACACATTGTATACTATTATATCACATGCAATTGTCTTAAACTTGAATAAATTAGCACTTTTTGGGTGTCTGGGTGGCTTAGTTGGTTAAGTGTCCCACTTCGGCTCAGGTCACAATCTTGCCATTCACGAGTTCAAGCCCTGCAAGGGCTCTGCGCTAACAGTTCTGTGGAGCATGCTTCAGATCTGTGTCTCCCTCTCTCTCTGCCCCACCCCCGCTCATGCTGTCTTTCTCTCTCTCAAAAATAAACACTAAAAACAATAATAAAAAAGTAAAAAGATAATAAATTAACATTTTTAAAGTGAAAATAAAAAAGATAATCCCTGCCCTTAGCTTCTACTACTTCCCTCATGTGCACTACATTGCAAACTTGCCAAGCCTGCTTGCTCCCCCTGAAACCCCACGGCCCTCCAGACCTCACAGAGACATTCCCACCTGCTGGTCTTGCCCCCTGCTTCTCCCCTCCATCCAAATGGGAAAATCCTCTTCGTCCACCAAGCCCCAACTCAAAGGCCACTTACTGCTGGAAACCCCACTCCTCTGACCGAGAACCTTCTCTCCCTTTCTGGTGTTCCCAAAGCACTTGTACCAGGCAGCTACATTCTGCCTCGCTTTATGTACCCAGTAGGCCAGCAAGCTGCTACTCTGGCAATTTTGGGACACAGGTGAATTCAAGCCTCTCCCCCTTCCCCCCGCCCACCCCCCTCCCCCAGCTTCTGAACGTAGGAGCCACACAGGAGGAAAAACTGAAGAGAAGTTAGAATGTTTGAAGAAAAACATTTCCAAAGGTGTTTTCATACATGGCAAGGCAGGCTGGGGGTAGCAGGGAGTTTACACTATTTGCTCCAGCTCTGCTTTTTCCTCATTGCCTTGCAAACCAGGACACGCTGGGTCAGCACCTGCTGCAGTGAGCTGAGTAACTCTTGGGTTCAGGTGCCACTTAACGGCAGCTCACCCTGGGGGCAAATTACATAATCTGGCCTCATTTGTCTCACTGGTAACATGGGAACAGGAATAGTTACTGCCTCATAGGGTTGTTATGAGGATTAAATGAATTTATATATGAATAGCAGTGGGTGTCTGGCACATGGACAGCACCGTAGAGATGTTAGCCATTCTCCTTTTTATGCCAACTCTACTATGCTAATCCAGTGAAAGCTTTCATTCACCCAGGAAGCCTTTCCACACCGTCCCTGATACTATCACCCTGCCTCTGTAGGAATATTCCCAGTGACAAGGAGCCCCGAGGCAGCTTATTCTAGAAAGTTCTTATTAAGGTCTTCCCCAGGAGTTGACGCTTGCTGCAACTTCTATCCTGATCTTGATCTTGGACCATAATACAGACTCCAAAGAGTCTAATCCCTTCTTCCCTCTGGGAGTCAGGATGGTTCTCCTTAGTTTTTTCCCCTAAGCCGAACCACTCCTAGTCTGTCAGCCATTCCACATAGGCCCTGGTCCTGAGCCCGCTCACGATCCTGCGTCCACCTAAAATACAGCAGCCACGGGTGAACACAGTATGTGTGGCTGGTGCAGGCCTCTCAGCTGGATGGCACCTGTTTGTTTGTTCAAAAACCCGGGAGTTTTAAACTGTTCTGTGCAATCACACGGCCACCTCATCCGTGTGCCAATACGCACAGCCGGGAGGCGCCAAGTCCTCTTCATAGACTGATCCCGAGCAAGGCCTTCTGTCCAGCTGTGTGCCACAGGACCTAATTCCCCTAGGGGTCTGTGCGTTGACCTTAAAGGACAGGACAGGAGATGCAAGTAGCTCCGAGACGGGAAGGATGGGCATACGCTCGGTTTCAAGGTTGTACATTTTCTGGAGAAACTCACTTCTCATGATCTATGCTGATGGGACGGAATCAGTGCAGGTTATGTCTAGGAGGCCAATGGAACCAGTTTTCCGAGTCTGACCGATGGCTGGTAATCCTAATCTCCTTCAGCACTCATCTGTTACATCAAGTGACGCAGGATGACACACGTGGGGCCCCTGCGACGCCGTGGTACTCTGTACTCTGCTTGCGAATGAGCTGAGCAGAGCAGTAACGATGCCTCGTGCTTGCCTCTCGTTTCGGAACAGCCCGTGCTTCTCTCTTGCCCCCTTATTCCTTCTGCCCGTTTTTCACGGATGAGAAGAATAAGAACCCGAGGGATTAAGTGACAAGTTATGGCATTCGTGATAGAGGGGGGTCCAGAACTGAGGTGGTCTTTTGACTGATTTACACAAAGTCGTACTTCCCTAGCACTGGCTAACTATGTTCCATGGCGGAAGTTACACTGGGCTATTCTGATGACAGGAAATTCTGGATTCCAAGGAGCCGTGGTGTGACTATGGGAAGTGGGAACTACTCTTAACCGACTGTATTATTTAAGTGTTCGTCTTCTATCGCTACCTTTTTATTCTCAAAGCAGACGCCTTATCGGTTGGTACCCGTGCCCTATATACTTGTTCCCAGGAAGGTCCCAAAGGCCTTCTCAGGAATTCTTTGTCTCCTAGGAACGCAGAGCCCTGGCTGGGAAAAGATACCGTCACTGAGTTAAGGGAATGAGGGCAGACCGGCCCGGGACTTTCACATCGAAGACTCTTACCTCGGCTGGACACCTTGTTTCTACTGAATGCGGCAGGTGGCTGATGTCGGTAGGCGTGTAACCCCAATTCCTGTGCGTGGCTCACAGTGCCCAGTAAAGATTCAGGGTCCCCAGGTCCGCCAGTACTCAAGAGCAGGGGGCTGTCACGGCAACCTCTGGGCGCTGTATTTGGGCTCGTCCTGTCTGGAAAGCAATCCTTGGCCGCCTCACAGGGGCCCTCCTCCTCCATGCTCTCCGAGTGCGCGAGCGCCGGCTGGTGAGCGTACCCGTGGGCCGGGCCGGGGGAGGAAGCCTGCGCCATGCGTTCCTGTGCCCTGACCTGGAGAAGGTGCTGGGGGCTGGTGTGGTGGTGGTGGTACGAGTCAGCATTCTGATAGGGTAAAGCCTGGCGCTCTGTCACGGTCTGTCCCCCGAGCCCGGGAGCCAGGCTCCCAGCGTCCCCCTGGTTCATGTGCCTGAACAGCTCCTGGTACTCGTGCTGCTGCTGCTGCTGCTGCTGCTGCCGCTGCCTTTTAACGAGCTGTGCAAACTCTGCCGGGGGCAGCCGAATGTCCGAGTGGCCGGTGAGCGAGTGCCGGGGGGAGAGCAGTCCTTGGAGGATGTGGGGCACCTGCTGGTGGCGGGTATAGTCTGGCGGCGTGGGGGACAGCAGGGCCTGCTGCAGCGCTGACGTGGCATAGTGCGGTGGCTGCTGATGCGCGCTGGGAGGGAAGGTGGGCAATTGGTCAAGTGGAGGGACTTTCAGGGCTTGGGTTGGAGGGAACCCCACTCCTGTTGAAGGGCTGTAGCTGCTGGGGGAACCCCGGGACTGGTCCGAAAACAGATGGGGGTGTAAATGCGCCTGGTCGTAGTTAGCAGGGGAGAACCGATTCACGTTCAAGCTGCAGACACAAAAGGGAGTGAGAACCAGGCATCTGGATGACGAGAGCGTGAGACTCCCCCGGGGACAGCTACCACCCCTCCTCAGCAGGGCGCCCCCGGCACAGAGAACTTGGGGGGGGGGCCGCAATGGCACCATCCCTACTCATTTGCCTCTGCAGGAGTGTCAGGGTACCTGGGGCGCCGTGTGTGGAGCAGATCCAGCTCCAGCTTGAAGACGGCAGCTTGGCCCATCCACACAGCATTATCAGAGCAACTAAGAAGCACCGATCTCTTAGAGTAAGAGTGGCAGGGAGGGAAAGACGCCTAAGAAAACTGACAAGGGGCAACTAGCATTTTAAGAAATTCTTCTAATAGGGCGATTCTCTTCTTGGCAGACAAATAGGAAGGCAGCTCTGTCATTCTCCTCCTCTGTCAATGAACAGGTTTCAGGTTCAAGCCGGCCCACCCACCCTGACATTATAAACGGGGAGATGGGCACAGCCCAGCCAGACACGTTCTCCTCCCCTTCTCACCCGCCGCCCTGCTAAGGGGCTTCCTCCCACGCAGACCCCCTGGACGGATGGCTGGGGACTTCAGGCTGCCTCACCTGTGGGTCTCTGCGCTGTCGGCACTCAGCTGCTTGGACAAGGGCCGGTGCCCGTAGCTGAAGGCGGCCATCAGGTTGGTACGGTGCTGCATCTGAATCTGACTGGCACTGGGGCTGACGGACATGCCCCGGCCGGCGGAGCCCGCTGCTGCCCCCGGCATGCCGCCCAGCACGTCCACGGGCTCCTGGACTTGGATGGTCACCGGCTGCGGCTGGGCGGGCTGCTGGAGGCCCAGGCAGGTGAGGGCAACGCCAGGAGGGGGGGAGCAGCTCTCAGGCTGCTGCTGGAACACGGCACTGCGGGAGGGCAGGCCCGGAAACTGGGAGGGCGACACGGCGCC
This sequence comes from Crocuta crocuta, assembly GCF_008692635.1. NCBI lineage: Eukaryota > Metazoa > Chordata > Mammalia > Carnivora > Hyaenidae > Crocuta > Crocuta crocuta. Next base: position 6,791,681 of record NW_027527824.1, on the reverse strand, counting down.
TGCAGAGACAGGAACCCGAGTCACGGGGTGCCCGGGCTGCCTGCTCACTGGAGGCAGCAGGAGCCAGTGGGGACGCTCAAACCGGGGGCCCTCAGGTCGGTGCTTCGGCAACTTCAGCGTGTGGAAGACTCGTGGAGAACGGGTTAAAACCCACATTCCTGGGTCCTGCCCCCAGACTCTGTATTTTCAAATAAGGTGTCTGAGAGCTGGTCCCAGACTATTCTTTGAGTAGCTCTGATTTAGGGCAGCGCTTCTCAAACTCAAACATACATGTAAATGGCCCAGCGATCTTGCTGAAATGCATGGGGTGATGGAGTAGGTCTGGGATGGGACCTGAGACCCTACTTTTCCTGCTGGTACTGTTGGTGGGGGTCCCCACATAGAGTAGGCAGGGCCCAGGGACCAACTCAGGCTCTTCAGGGGGTTGACACCGTGTGGCGTTACTTAAGAGACTACCAGTTTGGGTGACACTAAATCCTCAGATCACTGGTCTCTGAAGGCCCATACCAATTAGGGCACACTCATCTTTCCCTCCTCCTAAACACCCACAAGAGAGGCTCCCACACATACAACAGAGAGCTGAATGGAAGCATGACAATGGGGAAGGTTCTGGGAGCAGCTTTTTACTTTGTAGGGTTGGAAGGGGTTTTATCAAAAGTATTAATGGTTAACCTACTGAGAACTATCTTGTGCCAGAGACTGCTAAGTGCTTTTCAGATATTTATTCATTGAATACTATTATTATCCCTCTTTTACATTTGAAAAGCTCAGGCATGCAGAAGCTAAGTAACCTACCTGAGGCTGCACAGCTAAGGAGCTGCTGGAGCCAGGATTCGAACCAAGGCAGTCTGGCTCCAGAGCCTGTACCCTTAAATCCTATTGTGCTTTTCTCCAGGTGGCTTATTCTGGCTCCGTCTAAACCCCCACACTCACCGTGAGACTGGATCATGGTGCCGCTCATGGGGGGTGGACTATTACTGGGTGGTCTGAAGAGATGGTTGTTGGGGTGGCTGGGGGGTGGGCTTGAAGGCTGGATCCGTAACCTTAAAACAACAACAAACCCAGATAAATAAGTAAATTTCCTGAGCTGATAGTACAGCCTTTGATGTTACTTTCAGTCACAGGATACAACATAAGCAGAAACTTTTTTTCTTTCTTTTTTTTTTTTTAGTTTTGATAAGACTCCGGGCTAGAAAAATACCCATAAACCACCCACCACCGTGTACTCAGGACCCACCCACGTCTTATTTTCCCAGACTTTGCAGACACGGGGAGGCAGAGGTGACATGGTGGGCCTCTGGCCTGGCCTGTGTTATTGCTGGATTACTCTGCCCGTGGGGCTAAGAAAATGAAGTGGCCCCGGACTGAACAAAGTCAGGATTTCAGGGAGGCGGCCAGCGTTGAAGTCAGTCTCTCTGCACTTCATATAGGTTCTCCCAAGGTGGATGCTAAAGTCAGTCTATGTCCCCCATACGAGTCGGGCCAAGGGCGGCAAGCCAAAGAGACAGCGGCTGGGGTGCGACCCGAGTGACCCATTACCTCTGGAGCTGGTGGGTGAGGAGGGCTGGCTGATTTTCACAGGCAGCCTGAAGAGGTGGAGAAGGCTGAGGAGGACAGAGAGAATCCTAAACACATGGGGGAAAGGAGAAAAAGAACTGTGAGCCTGACGATGAATCAGAGCTATTCCCGGAAAGGGGAGAAACAGAAACAACTATCTGTGACTGACGTTTCTGCTTCTGTGGTTCATCAGAAAGTCTGACCGCCTTTCCTCACATGTGTCCACCGTAACCGTGAGTCCACTGTGCCCCGCGTGAGCGCCTCCCCAGCTCACAGGCCGATCGGCCTGCGGGCACACCCCAGACAAGCTGGAGGGAGCGGGCAGTGGGGGCCCACCTGGATCTGCTGCTGGAGGATCTGGTGGTGCTGCTCCTGCTGGTACAGCACGTGCTGCTGCTGGGTCTTCTCCAGGGCTCTTTCATCGACCTGCCCCCCATACATCTTCTGCAGCTGCTCACACTCCTGAAGGGAAAGGCGGTTCAGAGACACAGGGTGCAGCCAGGCCCACCCCGTGCAGCGACGTCAGTAGACGCACATCTGCCCCCGAGGTCTCGTGCACAGGAAGAACCCCGGGAGAGGAACGGTGTCCTTGAAGAGCAGCTAACCCACGTATGCAGGTATCTGTGTACTAAATGTATTCACATTCTGTGCTGGGTGAGTGAATGGAAAGGCCAAGCGTGGCCCATGTGTGTGAGAGAGAGTGTACAAAGCACACGTCGCCTGAAGCCTGGTCATCAGGGAGGCAGGAAGGATGCTGGCCCTTCGCAAAAGCTTGAAGACACACTCCCTTCCTCTGGGAGCACCACTCCCTCCCCACCGGAGCGCCTAACTGGGCGCTAACAGTGCCAAGCAGGCTTCAGCAACGCCCGGTGCCCAGAAGTCAGGAGCAGAATGCCAGGCCTGCCCACTGAAACGCAAGCCCAGAGGTCCTTCTCTAAACATTATGGTGAGAGGAAAAAAACCCAGGCCCTTCACAGGGCGAGCAAGTTTGATCCTGGGGAAGGCTGTACATACCAAGGAGCAAGGAAAGAGCGTTAGGAAGCTACACAGATTTGAACCTCGACACGAACAGGGCAGAGTTTGCCACACTATCGCTCTACGTTCCCTAGGCTTCTCCAGAGGTGCCTGCCGTCTCTCCCATTACCTGCTGCAGCTGCTTGATGCTGCTGCTGTTGGCCAGCTTTTCCAGGTGAGCTTTGAAGGCCTGGATGCTTGCAGCCCCGTCTGAGAAGCGGCGCACGGGGGAGAAACGCTCCGTGGGGAGGTGCAGGGTGTTGGAGTCCTTGTAGGTAGAGCTGAATACACGGGAAGAGAAGGTTAGAGGCGAGGACTCAGGGGCTTGGACCACATCACCCAGGGACTGCTGTTCCGAATGCAAAGATGGCTGGCTGCACGTGGAGCCCTGCGTACTACGCCATTTCCAGGCCGTCTCCAGAGGCCGGTCGTTTCCCTAGCCTGCTGCCCTTTCCACAACTCCAGCTGCACATCGTCCATTTCCACTTACCTTGAGCTGGCTTAATTTCCAAGCCCGGTGAGGTCCTGGAAGCAAATACGTCCAGTTCTTACAAATACACTAGGTCAGAGAGAAGAGTTTTCCAGTAGCCCTCAGGCCAAGCTGTACGGGGACTCTTGCTTTCATACTCAGGACTGTCTAGTGCCTTTCGAAACCTGAAATTCGCTGTATGACCCAATTTTCCCTGAGCAGTACCCTCTGTATGACCAGAAGGAAACTACAGTCAGCTTTGTGGCAAAGGCCTGGTTTGGAAGTCACAGGTCCTATGCCAGAAAGTGGAGGGTGGAGGTTCACGCGGGAGGAAGGGGGGGGCTTCTGATCCCCAGATGGAGATAGCACATTCTTAAGGAACTTCAAGATCCTGCGCATGAACCCAGTCAATGCAAATGAGGTTGCCCACTGTGAAAATTCACTTCCCAGAGCAGAGTGCCTCCCCCCAACGCTCTAATGAAAGAGGAATCATGTAGACTGACTACAAAACCTCACTGCTCAGTCAGAACAGCCAGTATCTCACAGAAAGAAAGAATGAGCTACTGATAAGGAAGGCCTAAGGCAGCATGGGAGTCAGAAGCTAACACCTCTGTCACCTCATCAGAAGGAGATGTTTACGGGGTGAGGTAAGCAGATGAAGGGCCGGCCAGGCGGCATGCCAGCAGCTGATGGAGAGGATGAGGCTTTCACGTCCAGGGCAGGGATGGTACCGCACTGAGCCACGGGTGAAATGACGCAGCGCCGGGCTAGCTGCTTGCTCTGGACTGAAGCAGAGCAAGGCTCAGGAAGCAGCGTGAGCAGCGAGCTCAAATACGGTGTAGCCAGGGAGGGCCTCAGAGGCTCTGGTGGCTGCACAGAGAGTGGCCAGGAGTCCTGGCCACGCGAGAAGGCCCTTTGCCCTGCCTTCACTAGGGAGGACTTCAGTGTCAGCCTCCACCTGATGCTCAACATAGAGGGGCGCTGGGGACATAAGCATGGACACATGTGTGTAACACAAAAGACAGATGACTTTGGCAGACATACTCCAGAGTCCGCGATCACGGAAGCGGCTTTTCAGGAACATCTCCTCAGTACTTCCTATTTCCGTTTCTACTTCAGGGGTCTGGAGTCAAAGCAAAAAATAATACTGTTTTCTCCTAAAATCAGAGTCTTAGGCTTTCAATATTTTCTGATACTGGACCCGTTTTGGATTCCCTCAGAAAGTCGTGTTCTTCGAGTGGTGAATACGACCTGTCTGCACAAACCCACTGTGTCCCGTCAGAGTGGCAACTCCCAGGCCCAGGTGTTTCATGACTTTTCCAGAAGCTCCGGGCTGAGTCAGGTCAGTCTGGCACAGAAACTCCACAGGGACAGCTCCGATGCAGTTGCTCATTTTGGAAGCACTGACAAAATCAATTTGTGTTTTACTTTTATCGGCAATGTGTTCAAGCTCAGGACAGCCTCCTGGTGGAGTGATATTCCCACTACACTTTTCAAACAGAAACTTGGTTCCCCGCCTCGAAAAAAATCCATCGTGTGTTTGTTTTTTTAGTTACACTTAAAAAAATTTTTTTTTAATTTTAAATGACATACTTCCAGGATTAAAAAGATCGATCAGACCCCTCTTCTGTCCCCATGCTGGACTTCATGAATTACACCCCAGAAGAATAAACGTCTATGGTGTTCTTGAATCATTTCCTCCAGAAAATGAGAGGGATTCAATAATCTGTCTAGGTCGCTCATTTTCAGTGTTTTATGGCTTTGCGAAGTTTCTCTTTTCCTCTAAAGACTAACTTCAGTCTCTGGTGTTGCTGTATTTTTATAGTAACCTCATCCGCACACGCCAAGTTTGTATAAACGCCCCACCTCACACAAGCTGCCACTCATCAAACATTCATTCCAACTCAAACTCACTTGACCACAGGAAACCCCTGAAACACTCTACTGAGAATGTCCACATGAAAACAGACAGCGGACAGATTTCCAGCAGGCCAGGCCTTGACAGGGAGCTCCTGCCAACGTGGCCTTCCTCACTAAACAAGTGTAAACAGGCCCGAGACTCTGTGATAAAGGCTGGCTGTGGGCAGGTGCTGATCTTCAGGTTTTTCTGCGAAGAATATCTCCCGAGGAGCGTGTGCAATCAAATCGGGACACCCAAAGGACTTAAGCTAAACCGCAGACTCTGACAAAGGCTAAAAAACAGTCAGGCTGTGGAGGCAGGGAGGACAGAAACGAGCAAAGAGACAGAGGTTCTGTTAGGTAGCAGTGGAGAGCTCAGAGCTGTTGAGAAACCACAGAAAATGTACAGTGGGGGTTGCGGGGGAGGAGGGAGGCAGCTCTCCAATAACCACTCTGAGCACCTTTCCGTGCGGCGCCCTCACAGCGCGGGGCCTGAGAGAGTCTCCTCAGGACAACACTGTCTCTCTGGACAGGGAGACATTTTTTTTTGAGAGCCGCCATTCCTGTTAGTCCCTGCCAGACCATTTTTACTGTTACTCACGATCCTCTAGAAGAGCTTATCTGCCTTCTCTCAGACTGCCAACGCGGCACTAATTACGTTTCAGTCTACACAGAGTTCACCTGTCCCTGCTGATTGTGTGGATGCCTGACCGGGAACTAGCCACAATAAAAACGCTGTGTCAAGCTCGCCAGTGTGAGCTGGTGACAAGACTTAACAACAACGCGTTCATAAGTGGCCTTTCCTTGGAACCTGACTGCTTTTCAACTTTCTCAAGTAAGGCTGCTTTCAGCATCCTCCCAACGAGATTGAAATAGAATGGGCTCTATCAGTCGGGGGTGGCTTGGGAAGTGCGGCCCACGAGCGTGGGGACAGCTTCAAGGTAGACACAGCTAAGACTTTTAGTCATTGAGTTATTCACAGAAGGGAGTCACCTGCTTCAGCTAGCCACAGGTGTCACTCCCCTGTGCTCCCAGGCTTACTTGTATTCAATTTTGTGACGTTTTCTTGGCTCGTTATTTCTTCAAGAGGATGAATTACAAATGTAACAGAGACCTAGTAAGAGATTTCAGCCTTCAGAACATTATCGCAAGAATGACTTCTCGAGCACAACACTTAAGAGAATGCAGTATCTGTGCTCTACCATTCACAAAGGGATGTTCCTTCCTCCATGTCCAAGCTCACTGTTCAGTGGTGACATGATAAGAAATGCTCATGCTTTGGAAGGTGACAAGTTACTAAGGGTCAAGTCTATCGATACGGCTACAAATCCTCCCATTTCCAGCTGGCCTCTAAGAACGTCACCTCCTTGCAGGTTTCAAGTTCAATCTCATCTCTGAGTCAACACCTCAAATCACGAGAATCAACGGTAGACCATAAACACGTCTACAAGGGAAAGGAAAGAAGGATCTCGTACTGCCCTGTACACTGCTCAGTGAAGGAGCTGAGAAGATGTGAGCTCAGGATGCCGTTTAAAGCCTCGGTGTGGGTCACCATCACTGTAAGTGCAGC
>NW_027527824.1:6619484-6785084 GCF_008692635.1 Crocuta crocuta | reverse complement strand
ACACCTGCCCGATGAGTCTTGAGGAGCTCACGTAGCTCATGTGGCTACTCACCGATGCTGGTCAGGTACCAGGTGGGGGGGCCAGACCCGGGAACGGAAAGGCTGCTGTCCTAGCTGCCGCTGTAGGTCCGGTGGGATCTCAGCTGTAGGGTTGGTCATGGCCAGTGTGTGCCTTTTGGACCTATTTGCCAAGTACCTGCAACAGGCAGGAACACATTTCATAGTAAAAAAGACAGACAGGAGCGTTCCTCAGCAAGAAGCATCAGAAGTTCATCCAAAGCACTCAGAATGAAATCGTGCCAGAGCTCAGAAAGGGCTCAGTGGCAAACAGATCCCTGGCTGGATGGAAGTGAGACACGTTCAGCTGGCCAACAAAAGCTGGCTTACCGCTGCAGCGGCTGATTGGGGACCAGAGAGTAGCCACCGAGAGAAGAGAGAAAACAGATGGAGCTCACAAAGAAGATTGATTTTCCTTACTTCATGCCATTCGAAAGAAGAATTTATTTCCCACTTGTTAATTTTATTCCTCTGTGCCCTCCAAGTTTCCCAAATCCAAGTCAGAGGAAATGAACCCTAAGAATCATTCCTAGAGATGAGCCAAGAGAGAGATTCATAAGGGCTCTGTGGAGCCTTTAGATCCCAGTGGCCCCTGGGTTCTGAGATCGTCCTCACTTACAAGTCCTTCCATCTGCGGCGGAGTGACTTCCAAAACCACCCCTTCCCTCTTGCCTTGTGACTGAAAGTCAATCATCAGAGAAGAAAAACTGACATTGTCCTGAGGGAATCACATTCTCTAGAGGATGAAGAAATGGAGCCACATGAAATGTTTAGAATTGGTTTTAGGGGGGAAAAAAGACAAGGTGAGAAAAACCAAAGCTTCAAAAGCTAAGGAACTGACAAGCTGCTGACTTTTATTCTAAAGCTCTATCGGACCCACTACTTAGTCAATAGCAGACATAAGCTCTGGGCCCCCTTCATCTAGCCGACGGCTCCTCTTCCCGGCTGTGCACAGAAGCAGCATTCTCCCTCTCTGTGACATGAGCACTGAGGGCCACTGTACCCTGTAAATGGTGGTCTCAAGAAAAAAGAAGGTAGAGCTAGAGGAAGTAAAATCGAAGACAAAGAAGATAAAGTGAAACGCGACTATTTAATTAAGGTATAAGCTTCCTAATTTTTTTTTCCCTTGACAGCAGCAGAGCCCACTTGCAACATCATATACCCTATTAATCAGCAAACTCTAGAAACAACAGCATCAAGAGAGAAAAAAAAATATAAACAGGTCACCACACTTTTTCTTCTACGGGCTAAGCTGTAACAGCTGACCCACCTGCCTACACCCTGTTCTCCACTCTTCTTTGCATAAGGGGCCAGCTTTGTTTTGAACAGCAGCTCTCACATACAGAGTGGCTGAGGGTAAGAAGAGAGGACTGGCCAGCAACGGTCAGGTTCTTAAAAAGTGGTCTTGCTTCATTGTTAACTACTTTGCCCAGTTAAGCTAAAAATAGTTAAGAGACTATAGAGTAATTACTGGTACATAAACTTGCCCAAGAGTAAGCCATTAGCGATTTCATAGCCATTTGATAAAGACACCCAAAGTTTCCCCGAGAGCCCATGAAAACCATTTTATTTCAACTTCCCTCAAGGGCAAAACATATGATCTTGAAGAACACCTGTATTTCTGGGAAAATACATGCTGGGTTCTGGCCCGCCTCCCCCCTCAGCAGTAAATAAGAACGACCACTCCCACGGGGGCATGCACGGGGCGGCAGGCCGCGGCTAACAGGGCTGAGGGAACGTGAGCGGTGCAGCACGCCTCACGGTCACGGCCGTTCTCTGCGAGCTAGGCATTTCGCAACAAGATTCTGCAAACAATGGATATGTGCATCTGTCCCTGGCCCGAATCCCATATTCTTTTCTCATTATCTCTTTGTTGGTACAAGGGGATGGAAGAAGCACACGGCAAACGGTACGAGAGGCATTCACTGTCCTGGAAAGGAAGAGTCCATGCCAGAGGCCCATGGCCACACTAGCCAGGATCACTGTGAGCCCAGGTCGCCAACTCCTTTTCGGTAAACAGTTCTTGGCAGGTAGGGACAGGCTTTGCGCCTTGTGAATACTATTGGAGTTGCAAATGTGAAGGCTGGGGGCAAGGAAGGAAGGAGGGAGGAGAGAGAGTTCTTATGGTTATTGCTGTCACTTAGGGGACTTCCAGTGGCGCTTAGAGAAATGGCATTTTCTGGGTAGTCTTCTGTTACTTCCACGTGGGGAGGAACATGCCATCTGGCTTGAACAAAGAGACCACACAAATGTCGAAGCTGCACTGTGCCACCTCCTTGGGCAGAGTGGCCTCTCGTTGGCTGCAGGGGGAGCCTGCCCAAGGACGCTCTGCAAGCACTGCCAGATGTCACATTACCTCTGCACAGCTTCCTGGTCTGGCTCCCCATCTGAGCTCTCCTCGTCCACAGGGGTAACTGCCGGCGCTGCCTGGGGAGAGACAGGAAGGAAAAGCTCAAGGCGGCGCTCCTCCCGTGGTAGCGCTTATTCTAGAAACCGGACGTGGGACAGGACTCTCTGCTCATTTTCTTATTTACGAAACTTTCCCAGGACCCCTGGGTTATACAGAACTTTCAGAGGCCTTTCTAGCGTTCCATTTTTACCTCACTCGGGAGGTTTTAATTTGGACTTCTTCCTCTGAGTCATCTTCATTCATTCATTTATTCATCCAACAAAGGGCTGAATGCCTACTATGTTCCAGGATAAAGTGTGAATTCACAAATACGGTTTGTGCTCTCATTTTACAGTCTAGTGGAGGACAGAGGCAAGTAAACCGGTAATTACAGAAGAGCGGGCCCAAGTCCTCTAATGGGGCACTGGAGGAAGGCACCTCGGAGGATGTGACGCTTCATCTGAGGCCTGAAGGGTAAACAGGAGCTGGCCGCGTGTGGAGGAAAAGGGTCACAGCCTTCGGGGTTTCTAGGTGGAGGGAAAAGAGAAGGCCTGCGGGTGTCTGAGGACCTGAAAATACCGTCGAAGCTTGTTTACCTGGAAGGTCTAGGAACTGACCTGTTGTTTCCTATTAATGTTGTCAGCGGCGTTTAGATGTCTTTAGTGCCGGGAAAGCGTGATGGTTTTTAAGGGCACATTTTAGCACGTGAGAGAGAATCGTGCAGTTGCGAGGCAATGCTTGAAAATAGCTATGAGCCACGCAAACTCAGCTGTGCAACGAGAACCAGCGCAACGCGTGCAGTACTGTGAGGCCCTCCCTACGTGAGGGCGGGCGCTGACCGTCTGCAGAGCTTCTTGTGGCCTGTGGCTCACATAAGCACCATGCCTCAGGCACTAGAGCAAAAAAGTCATACTTCCATTATTACAAAAGAGCTTTTTTTTTTTTTAATGGACGATTCTGATAAAACTAAACAAAAATTTTGGGAATAATCCCAATGTGTAAATGCTGCTAGCATGTCCAGATCCTTTAACTACAGTTCCGTGAGGCAGGAGTGGCCAGGGTTAGGCGGGAAGTGGCCACAGGCGAGGCAGGAGACGGCTACGGTGGCCCCTTATAAACGGCCTTGAATACCACATTAAGAAGTATGTTTTGAGGATGGGCAGTGGTGAATCGCTAAAGGACTTCAGGCGGGACGTGATGTTAATAAGACCTGTACTCTAGAAAGCGAGCTGGCTTGCGCTGCAGTGTGAGAAGGGCTGGTGGTGGGGGTTAGGGGACAAGACCGGAGGCAAGGAAGCTAGTTAGGAAGCCACTGTATTAAGGACAGGATGACAGTGACTTCCGGAAGGAGCAGTGGAGGACGGAAGTAAGGCGATGGATAACTGACTTGATACGGGGATGAGGGAGGGGAAGAGTGGAAGATCAATCCCACGTCTCTAGCTTGTGTAACCAGGAGAAAAATAGTGCCAGTCACGGTCACCCGGGGGGAGAAACAGCTACACGCAGTCATTGGCGGACGCGTCGAATTAAAACTGTGAGGGCTTCTGGGATAACCGACTAAATCTCTGCCAGAGGCAGGCCGTTATGCAAAGTGGAGACCGCAGAAGAGAAGAGGGTTCTGGGCTCAAGAATCACTTGGGAACTGAGATTATGCGAGTGGACACGATCACCCAGAAAGAGTTATGTACAATGAGATGGAAATAGGGCCCAAGAGAAACTGTGGGTTTCACCAACTTTAAGGAACAAGCAGATAAGAGAACCGGAAAAGGAGACGCAGGAGGAAAAGAAGAATGTGGGATCACAGAAGGCAAAAGAAGACAGTATTTCCAAGAGGAAAAAAAATGGTCAGCAGCAACTAATATAGTTGGAAGGTCCAAAAAGATACAGATTAAAAATGCCCAGCAGATTTATCAACAGAAGCTTGTTAGTGACCTTGGCAAAAAGTTACAGCAGACAGAGGAAGTCCCTCGGTCCCCCCCCAGAGCCGTCCCCGAGCCTTCATAACCTGCATCATTCCTGCCCTTCCCTGAATGCCTCTACCACCGCCTAGTTCATGACACTCACTCTGGCACTTAGTCACACGTGGCCTTTTACTATTATTCCAACACTCCACATAGGTCAGTCCTTCCTTTTCCCAGTAGCCCTGTTACTGGAAGTGTGGCCCAAGGACCCGTGTCAGTCCACAAGATGTTTTGTTACCGATCCATGATAAAGTCAGTACAGAAATAAAGAGTAAGCCTTTAGAAACTTTTATAACAATTTAACAGAGCAACTCTGTGGACAACTTAGCCTTGTTTTAAAACTTTTATTTTCTAATAATTCACTTCTTTGTATTTCACAAAGATAGTAATCCCATGAAGGATTAAAGGGGGAGAAAGGTCCTCAACAAGCAGTATGTTGAGAAGAACAGCCCTAAAAACCTAGTAAGGGCTATGGATATAATTAGCCCCCAATTGTGGGGTGCTGTGGGACTGACTGAATGAATGAGTTTACCTATGACAGGAAAATAACAACCAGAAATAAACAGAACCCAGGGAAGGAAAGAATCTCTGAAGGGGACATGTGTGTGTGTGTGTGTGTGTGTGTGTGTGTGTGTATCTCTATATAAAATAAAAACAATGAGACTGAGAGACACCAACTGAGTGGGTTAGAGCTTATGGAAGCCAAACAATCAAGTGATCCAGGTTGTACCATAAATGTGGAGCAGTGTTAATCGAGGAGAGAGGGCTGGTGACAAGTCTCACAAGCCAATGTAAAGGGCAGTTCATTCCAGAGAAAACTGTCAGGCGTGGCCGCCCACTGGACGGGGAGAAGGCCCTATAAGTCAGGCCACTGCGGCAGCACTCAAAAGGGGGTGCCTGTAAGTGGCCCACCAAGGAGGCAGGTGACCCACTAAGGAGGCAGGTGGCCCACTAAGGAGGCAGGTGGCCCACTAAGGAGGCAGGTGGCCCACTAAGGAGGCAGGCTTCAGGGTGGTAATTGTTTGGTCAAGTAAAGGAGTTAGCCAAAAACTAGGTCTGGAAAATTCTGAGTCTGAGGAAAACGGGAATATATGGAGTATCATAGGCTAGAGGAAGAGGAAACTCCAATATTTAGGTTGGTGACCTTGGGTTCTCCGCCCTAGGCCCACGACTTCATCAAAAGCCTCTGAGAAAGTAGGTCGGGCCTGGTGCCGCTACTCACTGGTGTCATGGTGACAAGCGGGGAGGGTCCCCGTGGGCGCTTCAGCAGCTGCTGGGCATGTAGCTGGATGTTGGCTCCTCCATCCGATGCTCTCCGGCCAAGGGGGCCCATTCCATTCAGCAGCTGTAGGGTGGGCGGCTGTAAGAGGGACTGCTCCTGTCGCAAGTACAAGCGGGCAGGACAGCGGTGAGAGGGCAAAGGGGGAGGGAGGAAAGCGCCGCACTCTGTCTACTGAAGTTAAGGGGTCCTTCGAGTATGGGCGGACTGAGCCTCCCTTTCACCCGAGCTGCTGAGCAAGAGAAAGCCTTCTCTTTAAGGCTTAAATCCTGGGCAAGGTCCCTCANTCCCCTCTCCCATGTCCGGGTACCTTGTACTCAAGCTGCCCGGTTGGCTGCAAGGTTTGCACGGGCAGCAGGTTGTGCATGAAGTTCACGTTAGCGGCCGCCTGCAGGAATGGAGCCTGAGGGTTGACTCCAGGGAAGCCAGGCAGCAGCTTCTGCAGGTCTTCCAGAACCTCCGTGCTGGGAGGAGATAGGACGACGGAGAAGGTGGCTTAATATTCGTACTCAAAAGTGCTCATATCCCCAAACTGATGAAACTAATAAGTGCAGCACAATGTACTTTACTTTTCCCTCTTCCTCCTCAATCTGTACTTCTAAGGAGAAGCCTAGTGTACGGGCTCCGGCTCTGCCGCTCTACTGTCTGGGACTGGGGCTTGCTATTCTTCATTGACCTCTCATGCAAAACCAACAGCTCGGAGCCAGAGGAAATCGTGGCACCAGTCCAGTTCGGGTTTTCAAAGCCTGGAGGTGAACAGCGAGTTTCTGGAGGACACAGACCATCCACTGAAACAATGGCTGCCCGAAGTAGCAACTGATTCACCAGGGAAAGAATGTAATTACTCCTGTCAATGCCTGATGGGACAGATAAGTAGTGGATGTGCGGGGCTGCTGTACCCCAACAGTAAGGTTTACAGCATACTTTCAAATAAGAGATCTTTCCACTGACAGAGTGACACAGGACTCCACCCCTCTGCAGCTGACACAGTCTTCGAAGCCAGAATGTTCCCCTATTGCCTGTTTGATCGTAGGCCGAGAATGAGACACGTAAAGCAAGCAACTGGAAGGCTTTTTCGGAAATCTCTCAGAGGAGAAAGGAATTTATAAGAACACTGGCTTTGGCCCTAACTAAACTCTCAAGACAGCTCTTGCCATAACCTCCTCTTCCCAACAGGGTAAAGAAATTTCCAGAAAAGAGGTAAGGCTATTTTTAATGTTGAAAGTCTTCAAATGCAGAACAAAACCAGAGAGGGCCAGCCTTCGGTACATTTCCCCTCATGAGGGCATCATACTCACGGACTGTTTTTGGAAAACATTTTGGGAAACTGGTACTTACTTGGTATGGTTTTGGGTTCTCGCTCACTTACATTAATTTTTAACTTTGATAAATTACGTCATATCATTAGTCACCCCTTCCTAGTTGAGTCTTACATTAGAACATGTAGTAAACAACAGCTCTAAAAGTTGTCAAACTCAGATGAATTTTAAGGGGTACTTTTATGTGACTTAGAGCAAAGACCTCAACCTCTGTGAGCCAAGATGCTACCATGCTCTTCACCAAAGTACTGTGATTAATTGACGTGATGATGGCCATTGGTCCACCATGCACTAGGGACAGCTCTGTAAATAGGGTCACATCAAGTCTGATCTACCAGGGATGCTGAACTGGGTTAAACACATGCCTTGGTCACTGGATTCACTCTCATCTGGGAGATACAATGGAGCAGGGAAAACAAGCCATGGTAGGAACTCAGAGTCAGGGCTGTTGGCCAGACACTCACCGTGGATCGGCCACACCCACTGTGTGCCTCCTCATTGACAAATAGCGGACCAGTGCTTCAGGGGAGGGCTCTTCACCCTCATCACTGTCCAAGTTCACCGTCCCATCCGGCTGCGGTGGAAAGAAATACAATCAAATCAGAAATAAAAAGGAATTCAAAACAAATAATTAATTAATTAAAAAAATTTTAAGTTTATTTATTTTGGGGGTGGAAGACAGAGAGAGAGAAAGAGAGAGAGAGGGAGAGAGGGAGGGAGAGAGAGAAAAAGACAGAGAGACAGTGTGTGCGTGTGCAGGGAAGGGCAAAGAGAGGGAGAGAGAGGATCCCAAGTAGGCTCTGCACTGTCAGAGAGGAGCTTGATGTGAGGCTGTGAGATCATGATCTGAGCCAAAACCAAGAGTCAGATGCTTAACCAACTGAGCCACCCTGGTGCACCCCTCTTCCCAAAATTTTTTAATTAAAATAAGTAAATAAATAAATAAATAAATAAATAATAAGTAAGTAAATGAAATGAAAGGTAATTCTACATAAGAAGCCAGAAAAAGCAGGAAAAATGTGAAGAAGAAAGCGGTTTGGGCTGACAACCATCAGAGGTCACTACTTGCCTCCACAATCTGGTTCTCAGGGTTGATCAGCTGCACCTGGGGAACGCTGATGTTCATGGCGGTACCAGCCTGCTCCGCCTGGAAAGTGGCACATAGGTATACACCTTTACCTTAAGTGTTAGAGGGAAATAATGATGGTCTTTCAAAGGATTCTTGATTGCTAAAGTTTATGTTTCTACCTCCGAGTCTTTGGTTCCTCTGCCCTTAGGAGCTACAACAAGGAAGCCTTATTTAGAGAAAACAGTCTCTCTCCATGATTGACTGTTTCTTTAAAAAAAAAAAGGCAACTCTTGTTGTCCATCCTGAGTCCTGGAACACCGTTCCATCCTCTCTGACAAAGAAAGGTTCTGACCTCTGTTTGACGAGGGAGAGATGACAGATGGGAGGGGATGGAGGTAAGGAAGAACAGGTAACTCTCTGAGAATTAGTAAGCAACGGCTACCTATCCCCTCCTCCCCTGTGTTACTTGGCCTGAGTCAGGTCGCTGGAGTTACTGCCCACCTGCACATTGACTGGTGCTTGAAAGGCCATGGCTCGGGGCATGCTAGGAGGAACTCCGACACGCAGGGTTTTATGTCTCTTATGTCGATCACACAGCAGGCTGTAGATTGCACTATAGTGATCGTAGGCATCCGATCTTAATGACTACCAAAAGAGAAGGGAAAAGAGTAGAAAACCCTGGTGAAATGGCATGTCAGGAACCAAAACCCTTTCAATAGTACAGAAGAAGACCAAAGCACCTTCTTGTCAAGGCTCAGTGAGGGGCAGAGGAAGAGCAGGGAGAAAACGGACAGACTGAAGGACAGAGGGTGCATGGCTACACTTCACTTTGTTCTCCACGCCTTTAGAGGTACCTGTAGTGTCCGCTCTTTGTCCAGCCCCATGTCCTCCATGGCCAAGAGGACATCCTCATTCAGGGGGTCAATCTGTCTTTCTTCCTTTAATTGCTGGCATTCTGCTATTAACTGTAATATTAAAAAAAGGCAAGCTATCAAAGCCCCAATTAACCATGTCAAGGTGGCATACCGTAAATAATAAACAGGCTGTTCCACGCCCCCCGGCTTGGCATATTTTTGGCCTCAGACAAACCCGAAGCAAGCAAGTCCTAGGTACTCAGCTGCAGGCAGACAAGATCTCCATTCTCCTGAGGTCCTCTGGGATGGCCAAACGGTTTAAATAAAGGCATGCCACAGAAGCCACCGAACTGAACACACAATGACAAGAGGGAGGAGGCATCCCCATGGCAGATGAGCAGCAGAAACGTGGGCTGTACTGTTTCGATAGCCAAGGAGGGACTATCATTTGGGGACAAGCAGTAGGGAACTGGTATCACTGTTCTCCAACAACTCAGCTCGTTAAAAATGCCCTCCTGCTGGCACCCCTCGCTGCTCCAGTACTACACCATAGTTCGTTCCCAGCACCCCGTCTTTTCGGGTCCTGGCCTGATTACAACCCCGGGCAAAAGGGACGGCTGCAGCCCTAAGAGGAGTGCCCCGAGGCAAGCAGCACCCAGCTCACCCTGTCAAAGTTGGGGTCGGCGTCCCCTAGCTTCATCCACTTGTGCTTGCAGATCTGCTCCATGGAGAGGCGCTTACTGGGGTCTAACACCAGCATGTGGCGGATCAGGTGCTCACACTCTGCAACAGACAAGAAGGGCCTCCCTTCAGTGTCAGTGAGGGAGGCCCCCAGGCAGCCGAGGAGCCCGAGGTGAGGCACGCACATGGATCTTTCCAGCTCCTCGCTTCCGCTTTGTCTCTCTTGCTCCTTACCTCACTGCTCATTCCACAGAGGGCCGGGGCAAAGGGAGGAAGAGGCGGAGAAAAGAGGCAGTCGGGTTAATACCTTCGTTAAAAGTCTGACCAGTGTGGGATAATCCGTGAGTCTCATTTATTCATATCATGTACAGCACCACTGAACACAATCAATGAAGAATTGATTGTCCTCTAAAGAGATCAGTATCTTACAAAGTCCTCAAAACATTTAGCTCCACCCTCCTATATATGTCAGTATGTGCATACTCATGCTTCTGGCCTAGTGTCCAGAGCGTGCTTCCAACCTCAGAATCTGAATTCCCAGTGGGCTCAAGGCGTGGGGGGAGACACACAGGATGCTCCCTAACACACACGTGGACTCTGTTACTTGCCTCACTTATCATCTTCTCAATGTTTACTTGGACACTCACAAGGGCACACAACCGGGCCCTGAACTATGGAGATTCAGATCAGTATTTTCGTGGACGGCTCCTACTACATGTATGGACTCACAATCAAGGAACCTATCTTCTGATTTCAAGTTTTGTCACCTGTAAGGCGGGGGTACTGAGGGCGACGCGACGATGATAAGAACAGCAGTACGAACACAGTCTCTGGAGCCTGGAACAACTACCTCTCTGTCACTTTTCTGACAGTGCCTGCTGTCATCACTGACATTTTAGAGATGGTAAAACAGAGGCATGGAGAAACGTGGCCAAGATCACACAGGAAGTCCGATCGCAAAGCTGACAGCCTGACGCTCCGGCTGGTGCCCTTCAACACGCGCTATGCTGCCTCTGGACTGTGCACGGCTGTGGGCAGGCCCCAAGCTCCTGCACCGTGAATTTAACACCCTCATCCAAGCCACCACCATGTCTCGCTTAGACTCCTGCAAAAGTCTCCTAGCTGGTCTTCCCACTTCCACCCTTGCTCGCTGACAATTTGGTCTCCAGGGAGAAGTGAAGGGCATATTTCTAAAACATAAATCTGAGCTAGCATGACCTTACCCACAACTTTCCAGTCTCTTCCCACAACCCAGAGAATGAAGTCCAAAGTCCTGGACCCAGAGGCCACCGTCTCTGCCTCTGGCCTCACCTGCTGCTACACCCCCTCTGGCCCATGAAGCTCCAGCAGCACTGGCAGTCTCTGGGCTGTGCCTGTGCTTAGCACGCTCCCCAGAGCGGCCTTTGCACTTGCTGCTTCCTTGGACCTTCACACGGCTGGCTCTTTGCCACTCAGGAGATAACTTAAATGCCACTTGCTCAGAAAGCTCTTCCCTGGCCACCTAATCAATCTAAAGTGGGCCTCTAGTCTCTCCAGTTCACCATGCTAATTCTCTCCACACAAATGACTTCTTCGGAAGCCACCTTACTTACTTCCTTACGGTCTAGCTACCCTGGCCACAGTGTAAGGCCCGGGCCTTTATCACAATGTTTCTAGTGCCAAACCTCCAATAGCGGAGATAGTTTTTATACCTAATAGGAGCTGAACCAATAGCTACTGAGTATATGAGTAAATATTTATGGAAACCTGGATCAAACAAGATTGTGTTTGTGAAAATGCTTCTTAAAACTATAAAATTCTGGGGAGGAGGGTGAGGAGGTGGATGAAATAGGGCAAGGGGATTAAAAGGTACAAATTTCCAGTTATAAAATAAGTAAGAAGGGAAGAAGCAATGTGCAACAGTGGGAATATAGGTAACAATGGTGTAACAACTTTAGGGGCGCCTGGCTGGCTCAGACAGAAGAGCATATGACTCTTGATCTTCAGGTCAGGAGTTTGAGCCCCACTGCTGGGTGTGGAAATTACTTAAACAATTAAATAAAAACTTCAAAAAAAAAAAAAGTGTAACAACTGCATACGTCACAGATGGTAGGCAGCTAGATTTCTTATGGTCACGTGCTAACGCACACAAATGCTGAGTCACTATGTTGTACACCTGAAACTACTACCTTATATATGTCAGTGACACTTCAATTACCAAAAAAGATACTTTTAAAAAAACTATAAAATTCTCTGTAAGATATACATTTTAAAACTGTCTGTTTTCATTTCATTACAGCAGTCCTGAGGATAAAACTGGCCAGTGATAATAGCAAGGACAAATCTGTGCTAATTTTAAAAGACTTTCTGGATACAAGGCACTGTGCTTACCAACTTTATTTCACTGCATCTTCACAACAGCCCTAAATTAGCTTCTATTATTAGCCCCCTGTATAAAAGAGGAAACACGGGAACATGCTCAACACCGCGGAGTCAGGCTCCCGACCACCCTTCAAGTGGATATGAATTCTGTTTCATCTATTTTTCCCGAGTAAATTCAACTCTACAACCATACGTTTCTATACCATTTGGCAAACGGTGCTCTACATCACCACCTTAAAAGGAATACTGAAAACAATTAAGACAATTTACTCCATTTTAAGTGTATTCTAACTTTGAAAGAAAATACAAAACGGAAAGTCCCTATATCAAAATGATTTTATAGCAGGCACCAATTTTCTTGCTTTATAATGAAAAGTATATTCGAATGCAGTGTAGACGCTAAAATCTGTAGGTTTAGGAAATAACCTAGGAAACAGAGTAAATGCCATCCACAACATTACACTTGTATTAAAATTCTGTTCCCAGAGGAGCCAGGCTACACCCCGGTAGCCTTATAAATATCTTTGACACACACCTTTATGATCTGCAATCACCTAGGAGGGAAAAAAAATGTTCTTAATTTAAAAAGTTACTACAAGCAAAGACCCCCAGGGTTAGGGAGGCCTATACCAGATTCGTAAGCAGTAACGTTATTGTCAGGGCCTCTAGATGGCACTCTTCTGTTTTCTTTCAGTTTCCACACAGCGTGTGGTGCATAAAAGGTTGGTCCTCGATGGGATGACAGAGGCAGAATGACCTTCAGTTACAGGCTTGCCTTAAGATAGGATTTCTACGGTGATTTCCTTAAAAACAAAAGAAATCAACACCAATCTAATAAGCCCTACTTTGAAGATGCAGCGAGCTCAATTTGGGATTCTGAAACCTTTATTCAGCCATCCTTCATCACTACTTGATTTCAAATGCCTTTAAAATTCTCCAGAAAAACGCAAACAAGAATTTATACACAAAAAAATCGCATGTAATTTCAGTCTGTTCAAGGAGCCCCCAAATCATGCCACAGATTCCCCCGATGTCTACGGGTCCCAGGTTAAGGCTTCCTGGTGACACTGAGAATACCCAAGAGACCAGAGTTTTTACCATGTGTGCCCTCCATATCCAGCGTGCAAAGGAACAGAAATCTCACTTTCCATGTGTTGCACAGATGGTAAAACACGACAAAATGCAGAAAGCCAGATATTATCAACTCATTCTTCCTACATAGCTCATGAAATTCAATTCAAGCTGGATATGAACACACCATTCTATGGAAAATATGGATGGAGGGTGAAGGCAGAGGCAGCCAGTGTCCCCAACCTACTTCCACAACCCATCACAAGCCAGTCGGTTCAAATGAGCGGAAAGACAGGGCCTCAGTTGAAAGGGCACACACACCAACTTTTCCAGCTCCAAGTGCTCTGGTTTAATGTCAAAAATGGCCCCATCCCTGGATGCCTCCCTTCGACAGGCAAGGAGACCGAAGCACTTCTTGTGCCGGTGTGCACCGGCCCAGCGAGGGGTCCCTGCAGCCGCCTTGCACGACGCCGGGCCGTCTGTGCAGTGCAAATGGCCATGGGCCCTGAAACTCAATCTGCCCACAGAATTGCTAACCAGGGATGTGCAGCTCGGGCCCTGCCCTGTGGTGCTGACAGGCGTTTGGAAGACTCTGCGGAGAGAGAGCTGCTGTATGGGCTGGGTCCTAAGTGGGAATTAAGTGGGCACTGCCAGCACAATTCCATCTGACAGGGCCGGGTCTCCAACACCGTTCTTCTTTTTGAAACTTAGTAATAAACAGTCTTCTCTAAGGGGTTGAAAGTATTTGTCCTGGGGTGGGGGTAGGGGTGGGGGGGCTAAAGTAAAGAATGAGAAAGGAGAATTAAAAACCAAGTTCAAATTCACCAAAGACAGTTAAAAGAAGTTTCCAGTTTCCAGGCCAGAAGAAGAGATGAAAAACTTAAGGATTTCCAGACTCGAAGTTGGAGAACACGGCCCCTGAAGACAGGTGAAAGGCCGCGGGGCTGATCTACGTGGAGCAGAGAAGATGTATGTGCAGCAGCCAGGGTCACACGGCGTGTCCTCCAAGTACGCGAGGGGCTTTTATGAAGAAAACAAAGTGGGTTGATGCCGTGCTGCTCCAGGGGCCTGAATTTGAGATAATTAGGAAGTCGCAAGTTCACTTTGGGACAAACCTTTCTAATTGTGAGACTTGATCCAAATTCCTGGGCCAGGGTCTTAGGGATCTGAGAAGGGGCTTCTCAGGGGAGCGAGAAGGGCCGTCAGGTGGGCAGGGCCACACGTGCAGCACGGCTGATGTTACCCATGGTTTAGATTAGTGTTCTGAGTAAGAGTTCGCCTGCAAAGTTAAGTCTAAAAACAACCGGACAGGATGACCTCTCAGTCCCCTCCAGGCCCGAGGGGACTGGGAACCATGCAACTAGGAAAAGGGAATGATCTGTGTCCTGTGAAATAGCACCCTTATTATCACCAGACATATCCAATCAGAGGCTGGCACCGGAGATGTCAGAAGGGCTCCCAGCATGATGCAAGGAAGACTGGGAGTTGTGTGAGGACGGAGCCGGCGCTGCCTGAGCCACGTAGCTGTGACACCCACCACACCCGACGCAGAGCAGGCCCTCCAGAACGCCGACGGGATACTGGACTACGCGACAGCCACAGCTCCTTCAAATGACCTTCCTCATTGGGTTCTGAGAATCTGCGACAGAATGGGCCTTCTCTATGCTTCACACCAGAAAGAGCAGACAACTGTCGTTTTATAGCAGACTGAGGTGTGGTAGTGTTTGGGGGCAAAAGCCTGGGTCAGACGGTCTCCAGGGCTTTCCCCTGCAGCTTCAGGGACCTCTGTCTCACACAAAGTGAGTTACGGGGTCCCTAACTTGCTGATGTTCTCTGAGAAGAACTGTGAATCAGATGAGCACTCAAGGAGACATCTGCATGCGGGCAGGGCCGTGGCATCGAAGCATCAAGGCTCTGTTGCAATGAACTTAACACCTAGCGCCTAAGTCTTCTCCATAAACCTTGTGGATCTGCCTGCGAGTATTAATACTCTATCTTTCGCATGTTAACAGAGCGCAGGTGAAAGAAAAGAGTAAAAACTACCATAGGGAGAAGGGAATGCAAGATTAATAGAGCAATTCCTTCAAAAATACTANAACCAACTTGACAATAAACTATTTGAAAAAATAAATAAATAAATAAATAAATAAATAAATAAATAAAACATTTAAAAAATACTATTTAATTATAATTACTAACATTTACTGAGTACTTACAGGCTAGGCAGAGTGAGAAACCCTTGAAGTTAACTAAGCACTTAATTCACAAATGCCTATTACCATCACATCCATTCTCAGATTAATGAAATTAAAAATCACAGAAGTTAAGAAACTTGACCTGAATACAACAGGCAAAGCCAGAATACAAATTCTGGTCAGTCTTCTGCCAAAGCCAGAGTGTATAACCCAGATAGTAACTAAAATAAATTGATTCTTGCTGTATTACTTAGTAGCTAGCATATCCTTAAAAAAAGCAAAGCAAAGCAATTTTCCTTTCCTGATCATCGAATGCCATGGAATCGCCACAGGTCCCATGCTGACAGAGCCACTGACAAGCCAAGTTCATAAAAAAGGGGGCCAGGTAAATTCATGGTCAGGAGCCTGCATACTAACTGGAAAACAACGTCGAGGGAGAACGCAAGTTGGAAGGCGAGGCATTGAGGAGGCAAGGAAATCGTGGCGACTATTCATGGCACTGTACACACTCTGGTTGCTGGAAAGCCAGAAACAACAGGGTCCCTCAGCCAAGGCGCCCCACACAAGGGGGGCGCGGGGGGCGCAGGGCTCTGCAGAGCTGAATCATCACAATCCTCAGGCTGCCCCTATGATGGAGGGAGTGTCGACTGTCCCTGAAGCCCTTCATGCGATGCCAAAGTACGGGACAGGGCAAGGCAATCATTTCTGCTCCGTGGGCAGAGGAGTGGTCTGAAAGAAATTGAGTCATAGATTCTTTCTGACCACATAAAACTGCTTTGAGCTAGGGAACAGAAGACATCTGTGTGCCAGGAGGCATGGGAAGAATGNTGTGAGTACATTCCAGTCAAGACCAGGTGTGTTCAAAGGTAATTCCAAAGCACTCAGCCCAAGAGAACTTTATTTTCAATAATATGAACAAACTTCTTAATAATGTTTAATTCCCTAGAGCAATTCAAATTTCAAAGACGGCTCTAGTTTTTTTAAATCTCAAAATCCAGAAAGAAAATACAAATAAATCGGCTATTAAAGTCTCTAAGATGTCTGCTGTCTGGAAAAAATGAATAACCTTGTTTTTTTTTTTCTTAAGTTAAATGGCACAAAAGTCTTAATGCTTTTCGGAAGAAGCGTACAATGTGATACACGGCCAGATTCTGTTAGCCGTCTGCCTTGCCTAGCTCAGGTACCAGTTTGGGGGAGAAGAGCAGACAAACTGAACAAGACAGATGAATGGGCCCCAAGGACAGTCTCCGGACAGAGCCATGTGGCTTTGGCCAGAGTCTGCGCCCTCACTGTGTATGTTCCAGACTTACAAATGCTTGTCTCACAGCTCCTTCTTTAATGCTATCTGCCTTTTCCCAAAAGGAAAACCATGCACAAAACATGCTGTTCTTTGTAATGAAAAGAAAATCAAGTCTGTCACCGTGTCCTGGTCCTGTCTGAATCACAGCTAAAACAGGGTGTCTATCTTACAACATTACGATCCCTACAGAAATAATTAAAAAGCAAATCAAAAGGAAATCAGAGGTGTTTCCGCCAAGACATCTTCTTTTGGTGAGAAGCCGGCCTGAGTTAGGGACCTCACTCCACCTGCAGACAAAGCCTTCGAAGGGACATTTTTTAAACACACCCAAGGAAGCCCTGTCATTGTCAGCTGTCAGCTAAAGTCAAGCCTACTTTATACGGTGACTATTTTAAAATCTAAACAAAGTAGACAAATGGTTTTGAAATAAGACATTTCTATGTGTAAATAACATACACTGAATATGCTATCCTATAGATGCATTCAGAGATTGCATAAATGCTAAACACAATCATACAAAACACACGTTTTTTGGTGTTGTGACAAGGAAATTTTGTTATATTGGATATTGGTGGAACAATGGTGCTGTAGGGATTGGAAGGCTTTTTAGTCCACAGACTGAATTGTGAAACATTACAGTCACAACAGAAATACATAAACATTCCCAACCTGCAAACTAGTTAACGGGATTTATTGGAAAAAAAACAGTCAATACCATGGTTTTACATAACTGAAGAAAATACACGCTTTTGGTATTAACTGTTATGGAACTCGATCTACAATAGTGTTGGCTGTAACAAGATGACTCATAAAAAACAAGCATTGAGATCAGCTCCTCTTGTGTTAGAATGGCACTGAGGGGAAAAAAAAATGTCTTGTTTTGAAATCATTTGCCTTCCGTTCTTTCGGGAAAAGAACACTGGGACTCCCAGAACTTAAGTATTCCGTAAAATTCTTAGGAAGACAGTCCAACTATAGGCGATCAGGCAAGAAAATGGGGAGTTCTGGATATGAATACAAATCCCAGCACCACTGGATTCTGCAACAGAATGTTCCGGAATAAACATAAGTTCCTTATAACTAAACCCTGTGAGACACTTCCTGTGACTGAACGCAGAGGCCCAACAAAGGTAGCCTGGCACAACTCAGCAAACAAAGATGGGACTGGTCAGAAAAATCTTCTTGTAGGGAATGGATAAGCTCAGGAGGAAAGACTTTTCTATTTGGTTTCAGCAGTTTTTATAGACTGATGGAAAAGCAAGTGTTTGGCCCATATATCTCCATTTATTAGAAAGCCACCACCTATTGCTTGAACTTTCCATATTTTCTAGTTTTCCTAGGTGGCTGGGATGCTGCAGATTGAAGCTTCAGAGATCAGGGGGTGTTGGCTTACTGGCTGGAGAGGCTGGCATTTACTTCCAGCCCTGACCCGGAAGACACCCTACCGGCTACAGGGTCTCACTACAGGCTGTCCTGTTTGAAGTTCACATTAGAAACAAAACAAAACTCTGTTGCTTGTACTGTCTTATCATTATTCAAATAGGTTTTTAAGTCCTAATATCAATCCTTAGAGTAAAACAAAATTCTAGCTTAGTTTTACTCCAGCATTCAATGTAGACACTTGGTACGAACTCTTTTTCAATACATAATCCAGATGTAGATGGACAAAGATATTTATCCCAGGACACTCCTGATTCCTGGAATAAGTCAGCAGATATGTATTTCTT
The DNA here is from genome assembly GCF_008692635.1 of Crocuta crocuta. Lineage (NCBI taxonomy): Eukaryota > Metazoa > Chordata > Mammalia > Carnivora > Hyaenidae > Crocuta > Crocuta crocuta. The sequence continues at coordinate 6,766,821 of NW_027527824.1, read as the reverse complement.
GAAAATTAAAATACGATCAAAGACAGTCAGGTGGTTTCTGAAGCCAGACTGCTAGTGTTCGAGTCTCGGCTCTGGCACTTACTAGCTATGTGATTTGGAGTGTGTCTGGCACTTACTAGCTGTGTGATTTGGGGTGTGTTACCTAACCTTACCACGCTTCAGTTTTCGTGTCTATCAAATGACAGTAGTAAGCCTACTTCATAGGGTGGCTCTGAATACAGAAGAAGTTAATGCAACAGTACCTAGTCCAAAGAAAGCATTCAGTGAATGTTAGGTATTATCTAAACCTCTGGAGTCCTTCCACTTTTAGAACTTCCTCCCTTTTCCTATTTTCCTCCAAAGGGTTGCCATAGCTCGGAGACCATTTGCTTGAAAGTGGTAACAATAAATAAGGCAGCACCAGTATTTACCCATGGTTTCCCATTATACTGCGTAAAATTAGGGGAGACCTGCTCAATTTGGGAGTAGATCCAGCCTCTTTCCTGACACCATTTGTGATTTCTGCTTTCACTAACACGAAAGCGCTACATGGATTTTCTCACTGACAGTGGAGTACACTCCAAAATGTAGGAGAGCTACTTTGAGGACGCTGAGCCCCTTCGGATATGGAGACTGGTAGGTGGGTGACTGTAATCTCCTGGCCCATCCCCTATAAGCAAAGTGCTTTTAGCCAAGCACGATGCTGTGTGGTTGGTGATGAGTGAGCCAATCAGGGCAGAGTTGTTTGCGTCGAAGAGCAAGCTTTTCAGCAATAGCTGTTCAGGACAGTCTCCATGAGAAGCATTATGTAAGCCTGAGTCTTGCATTCCCACTGATAAAATGCTTATGCAGGATTACAATTAATTAAGGCACAATGAAGTCTAATCAATAAAGACTCAAAAATATTGTCCACAAGAGATCTCTCTGCACTCGCTGTCACGGCAGCTTTTCCACTGTAAATTAATTTTCCATCAGTTAAATAAATGACTGATCTTACAGTATGTGCTAGCAGGTAGCATAACTGGTGAATGAGACAAACTAGGCTTTGGGAAGTGGGCCTCTGATGGTTTAAAAAAAATATACTGGCGGTTAATGAGTTTGGTGCTCAAAATATTTAAGTTGCTGGCTTTCCCTCAGTTGGGAGGGGGAAGGGGTCAGAGAACCTGCCAACACATGCGGCCAGGCAACGGCTCATCTGCAACAGCTCGAAAAACAGCAAGCGTCAACTTTTAATCCCTGTGTAATTTAGACTCAAGGTTTTTACCTAACCACTCTCCAGGAAGTTCTGAGAAGTTTAATCCAAAAACATTGGTCTAGACTAAACTTATCTCACTTGAGACATAGAAAGCCAATGCTATAATAGATCAAAACATTTTTAAAACTAGAAGTCGCTTGACTTGGTCATTCACGTAATAACCTATATAACAAAAACACATAAGACCAGTGAATGAATGACCTGGGTCATCAGTGAATTACCTACCTGCTTAATAATGAAACGCAAGAATCTGCTGTTAGATTCTACTCGTAAGTGGTGATAATTCAGTTTTTCACTAAGAAATGTTGACTGAATGTTTACACCCTACCAGGTGCTGACAGATTTTATGGGAGATGATGACATGTGGAACATAGTTCTGATATAAAGAAGCTTATATCCTAGGGGGGAGAGGAAAGGGACATACACGTAATTATGAAACGAGATGGCACAAAATCGTTTCTCCTCAAATAAACCCTCTTTTAAACTTCTACCACTATGCTCCAACTTGGAAGTATGTCTTTAGTGGATTTTGGGATGCCCATGCAAGGAAGCCTGTATCAGACATACAAGACCAGGCACAGAAATATCCACTAATCGTGAGAACACTTCATTCCACACATTACTGACAATAAAGAGACGCTTAGAATTCCTGAACTAACTGTGTCCATCTGTACAGCACAGACACCACACAGCTGCAGAGACTCTGGAATTCGACTTAGCTAGAAGAAGCTAGATGGTGCAGCCTTACCTACTAGGCCTCCCAAGTGCTAATTTAGAAACCAATCGCGGAGCTGCCGGAGCATCTAAATCCTTCAGACAGAAAAGTGGATCAACTCATCTCAAGCCTATGACAACAGCCTGAGCAAAGAAAGGATCTGGGTCTTTAGGCCTTTCCCTGACCATGGTATCTTCTGTAGCCCCGTAAGCGCCAAACTGACAGGTGCCAGCCTTAGGCAAAGAGTTAACTCCAGCTCTGTGGGAACTTACAGCTCTCTTACCACAGAGCCGTAAGCAGAAAAGGGACTCGGGAAGAGACTCTAGGCCTCCTTCCCGTGGTCTTGAGCCTGTACCGTACTATGATGTCTGAGCTATGAAAAGACTAAAGAGCCTAAGGAGTTCATTTTCTCCTACGCCTTGTCTTTTTGACAGCATTGTCTGCTGGGCCTTGGGATTCAGGCCCATGATATTAATCAAGGCCAAGCACATGCATGTCCCTGAGGGCAGAAGGGCTCATCCTGGTAACACAGCAATTGTCTCCTCATTTCCTAGACCAGATTGTTTCTCATTTTCTGTACTTAAGTGTACAAAAATATTTATTCCTACTTATGGAATTACTTGCCCAGGACTAAAAAGTAACCACTTTTAGAATAAGAATAGTGACATTCTCTGAGCGTTTACACTTTCATGTTAACTTATATTACAAGTATTAGTTCTTTCTAAGTCATTAAAATACTATACAGTTGATTTCTAAGCACTGATAGACAATGTGGTTGACAGCATGATTAGTTTTGTCAGCTCTGGTAAGGCTGGAGTAAAAAAATTTTTTTAATGTTTTTTATTTATTTCTGAGAGAGAGAGAGCATGAGCAGGGGAGGGTCAGAGAGAGGGGGAGACACAGAATCTGAAACAGGCTCCAGGCTCTGAGCTGGCTGTGAGCACAGAGCCCGACACAGGGCTCAAACCCAAGAACTGAGAGATCATGACTTGAGCGAAGTCGGGCGCTTAACCGACTGAGCCACCCAGGCGCCCCAGAGTAAAAATCTTTTGCTATGAAGCAAGGGGGTGGGGGCAGAAGGCAGAGAGAATCCAAGTCGCTCACAGGAGATACTGGGGACATTGGAAAAGCAGAGGAAGTGGTGTGTTTACCTTGCCCTTTATTTGCAACAGTGTGGCAAGGTCAAACAAACACTGAATACAGGACTAAGTTAGTAATTTACTACCTGTGTGACTTCAGGCAAGTTGAGTCCTTTCTTCAAACTTCACTGGCAAAATGTTAAAATAGTATGTATCAATACCCATTCCAGAGTAAAGTTGTATAGCCCAACTCAGATCAGGTATAGGAAAAATTTGTAAACTCAAAAGCCCTAATGAAATGTAAATCACTATTACTGATACAATTATTTGAACACGAACACACATTCTGGAGGAGTTTTGATAGTTAGCATTTTAACGAACCTATGTAGGCATGCAGTAATTTAACAAATATTTACTGAGTGCCTACTAGGACCCAGGTACTGTCCTAAGCCCTGGGAACCCATCAGTGAACACAAACCAAATTTTATTGTAGTCAAGAGGCAGTGGGGAAAGTGACAGGGACACAATTAACAAATGAAGTCAGGCAGTGTTCCATGCCATGTAAAAAAAAAAAAAAAAAAAAAAAGAAGCAGAGTTCTGGAAAGAGAATGATGAGGGGAAGTCAGGAAAGGCCTCTCAGAGGGGACTTTTAAGCAGAACCCTCACGTGAGGAAACAAGCCCGTGTGAAGATATGAGGGAACAGGAATGTTCGTGCTTGGCGTGTATGACAAGCAGCAAGGATGCCTCTGTGCCCGGTGCTCGTAACCCCTGGTGACCAGTAGCAGGAAATGAGATTGAGGAAGAGGGCCAATCACAGCTGAACCTTGTTGGCCAACATGATAATGGCTTTTTGAACTTTATTCCAAGTGTAAATGTATGCCATGGGAGGATTTGAAGCGGGATTCTATTTATTAACTACTTCCTATTTACTAAGTCCTGCTACATGCCAAATCCTATGTGAGACTGTAGACAGCTGTGAAAAAACACGCCTCATCTTCACTTTCTCTACGTTCAGTCTGGTGTGGAAAATGTACATTGAAAGACGTAATTATAATAAAAAGTTTGGTAAGTCCTATGATAAGAAAAAAAAAAGCCCAGAGATCTGAAGACTGGGAGAAATTATCTCAATTCTTTTTCTAGCACATCTAATTTCTTATTCTAGAATAGAAGAGTGGGCGGAGTCACGCTGGGGGAGGAAGAAGCATTCTGGGCAGAGAGAACTGCTCTAAAGAACATCATCTGTTCTGGGAACTAGAAGCAAGTCGGGCTGACTAGGTACAGAATGGAAGCTGGGGCTGAAGAAACAGGCAGGCACTGGGGTCATAAGGTATTTCTAGGCCACTGTTTTTCAAAGAGCAGTCATGAGATCAATCTAGTTAAGTTATAATCAGCATTTTTTAATGTAAAATATTAGAATAAAATATATAAAATGGAGAATAAAATGCACTGGAGTGTACTGTGCATAGTAAGGGCAAGTGTTTTTTTTTTTGTTTTTTTTTTTAAACTTCTGTTCAGCAGTATGGATATCTGCGTGCTCCAGGTCACAGTATAAAATGTTACTTACTATGGTCAAGGTCAAAGTGTTTGAAAGTCAATGCTCTTGCCACATTAACAAGTGAACTTTAGCCTAGAGGCAAACCACTGGAAAGTTTAAGCTGGAAAATGGATTGATCGAATTTATGTACGTGTATGTGTGCACTGCTTGTTTTATCTGTGTGTTTGCAAAAGATTGCTCCTGTAATAGTGTGGAGAATGGATTAGGGAGGGCAAGACTGGAGCCAGAAATCCATTTGGTTGGCTATTTTTTAATCTAGGCAAGAGCCACTGCAGAAGATAGGAATGGAGGGTTGAACGGACAGGATCTAGTAACCGATCAGCTGTGGCAATGGTGAGAGAGGAGAGGGAAAGAGGCTGGGTCCTGCCTTGCTCAGACCGTGACGCCACTCACTGAGATAGAGAACAAAGGACAGGGAGGGGGAGGCTTAAGGTCAGGTTCGAAAATGTCTCCATTGGTGTGAATTCAAGACATAAAAGGGAAGTTGATCAGTAGCTACAGGTTGGTTCGGCCACCCTTCGTCCCAGAGCAGAGGCCTGGGTCAGGGAGTTCACGGAGCATTAACTGGGGACTGAGAGACACGCCATCACTGAAGCCATCGCAGTGGATAAGATGGCTCAGAACGATGGTGGAAAGAAGAAAGGCTGAACGGATGAACAGAGAAAGAGAGATCTGGGAGAGATGACTGAGAAGGTGCATCCAGAGAGACATAAGAAACACTGGAGAGCATGGCGTCTGAGAAGCAGGGAGAAAAGTGTTTCACAAAGTAAGGAGTGACTCGCCTATAAGAAAATAGACAGCCTGCTTTAAAAATGGGCAAAACACTTGGACAGACAAGTCACCAAAGATGATAGACTGATGGCAAATAGCCATATAAAAAATGCTCCTCATCAAACATCATTAGGGAATCGTGAATTAAAAGAACAAGAAACCACTACACATCTAGCTGTGAGCCTGTCAAAACCTCAAGCCCTGACATCACAAAATGCTGGAGAGGATGTGGAGCAACAGGAATCCTCACTCATTGCTGGGGGGAATGCAGAAGGGCGCAGGCACCTTAACAGACAGTTTGGCGGTTTCTTACACAACTAAACATATTCTTCCATTGTATCCAGCAATCACACTTCTCGTATTTGCCCAAAGGAGTTGAAAACTTGTGTCCACACCAAAACCTGCAAAACATTTATGGCAGCTTTACTCATAACTGCCCAAACTTGAAGCAGCCAAGATGTCCAGTGAGTAAACAGATAAAGTGGGGTATATCCACACGATGGAATGTTATTCAGCATTAAAAAGAAATGAGCAATCAAGCCGTGAAAAGACAGAGAGGAACCTTACAAACATATTACTGGGGGATTCCAACTACTATGCGTGACATTCTAGAAAAGGCTTAATGATAGAGACAGTAAAATGGTCAGTGGTTACCAGAGGTTGGGGGAGGGGATAAATAGCCACCAAGGAGTTTTAAGCCAGTGACACTGCTCTGTATGATAGTACAATAATGAATATATGCCATCATGTATTTGTCCAAATCTATAGAATGTAAACCAAGGGTGAGCCCTAATGTAATCTATGGATTTGGGATGATAATCTGATACAGTCAATGTAGGTTGATTGACTGTAACAAATAGTCTTCTCTGGTGCAGGATACTGATAGTAGGGAAGGCTAGGGGTGTGAAGGGGATGAGGGTAGATGGCAACTGGCTTCAATTTCTCTTCAATTTGCTGTGAACCTAAAATTCACATAATAATAAAGTTTATTTTTAAAAAAGAAAGAAAGGAGGGCTGAAGTGCTAAATACTGCTGGGCAGTCATTAAGATGAAGACTGAGGCTATCCAGTGGATGATGACACGATCACGGTGACTGGCCAGAGCACTCTCCTGGACCTCGTCCCTGCTTCCTTTTATAGTAAAATTGGGAATATCTATGTCCATTTCTTTTTGCTATTTCCCTTCCAATACTGTGCTGTCACAGCCACATGAATTCAGTTCTTGCTCCTGTCCCTCTGCCAAAACTGTACATCAACCTCATTGATGATGTCCATGTTCCTAAATCCAATGTGCTCTTACTCATCTTTTCTGACCTGTCAGCAGCACCCCACACAATTCTTCACTCTCTCTTCCCTGAAACATTTTCTTACTTGTTTTCCAGGACCGCAAACCCTCTGGCTTGCCTCACTAGTGATCTCTGTGCCAATCCTTCTTCATCTTCCTGATCTCTGACTGTTAGTGCGTTCCAGAGATTAAGCGCTGGGCCTCTTCTCTATAATCGCTGCCTACAAAGCGATCTCATCTCATAGCTTTAGACACTAGCTCTACAATGATGATTCCCAAACGGACATCCCTAGCCCGTGACTCTCAACTAGCTTACAGCCCTATGTCCAACTGCCTCTGCAGTATCTCGGCCTAGGTAGGTAACAGGCATCTCAAAAGAACGCATCTAAAACATCTTTCCAAATGGTAGGTATTCTTCCCTAGCCATCCCCACCTCCGTTAGCAGTAAATCCATCCTTGGCAGGTGCTCAAGCCCAAACTCCTGGAGTTACCTTTAATTATCCTTTCCCTCACATCCAATCCACATAAATGTTGTTGGAACTAGACTGCCTAGGTTCAAATTCTAGTTCAACTACTTTGTAGCTGGGGTTATCTTGGTAAAATTACTAAAGGTCTCCTGGCGTCTGTTTTGTCACTTGTAAAATGGAGGGGATAGTCTTACGTATCTCATAGGGTTGGCATAATAATGAAATGAGTCAATGTTTGTAAGATGCTTTGACCGGGGCCTGCCACAATATGTAGTATCTCTTGAATCTGACCACTTTTTATCATCTCCACCTCCACACCACGTCTGGGAGCTAGCCACCAATGTCTCTCATCTGGATTATTGCAAAAGTGTCCCCACCTTCAGCCCCTAAGCCTTTTAACCAAGGAGAGCAGCCAAAGTGACTTTTTAAAACAAAATCACACTCTAAAGCTTTTGACATTTTTTGTGTGTGTTTGAAAATTTTGATAATCAAAGTTAGGAAAAACACAAGTCAGATTTTATCAGTCCTCTGTTAAAATCCTTTGATCCTCTGCATTTCACTCAAGGTAAAAACTCAGGTCTTTACAGTGACTGATTGGGCCCCCAAAGTAAGCTCCCCTCGCCTCTCTGACCTCATCTCTCTGTCTGGTTGCTGTCACTCCTTCCAAGCACNACACTTGTATGTTCCCTCCCAGGGGCCTCTGCATGGGCTGCTCCCCCAACTGGAAAGCTCGACTTCAGACTGCAGAGCTCACTCCCTCACCTTCTTTAAGTCTGTATTGAAATGTCACTTTCTTAGTCAAGGGGCTCCCTGGCTGTACCTTTTCTAATAACATCCCCCCGCCCCCGAGCCCCCTTTCTCTATTTTCTTTTTCTTACAGCACTTCTCATTATCAGACACATATTGGGCCATCAATTCTAAGGAGACTTAAAGTGAAATCTAGAAAAATTTTCCCGTTTATTCCAAAAGGCAACTCTCCACGTGCTTATACTGCGTTGCCAGCCACAGGCCATCCGCTCTGTAGGCTGTTCCTTCCAGTGAAAACATGACGAAGCAAACGAACTAGAGTGTTCACTGCACTGTTTCTAAAATGTTCTCATGTGCATATAAATGGTGATAAAACACTGCACGTTCTGGGTGTGTGGTGTCTGTTTTTAAAGTGTTAAATCTTTCCAAAAACTACTTACCCTACCTCCCACTCGTTTAAAAAATACTGTTTTATTTGAGGCTAGTGGGTAAGTGTGATGCGAGCAGGAAGTGTAGCAGCAGCGAGCCTGAGCTGCGAAGCCTGCTCTGTCCTGGTCACTTACCACCACATCTCAGTGGGGTCCCAGGAAGTGGAAATATCATCCTGAAAAAGGATGGGATGGGGTGAAATGGGAATATTTACTGCCTCGCAACTGTTTGACAGGCCTGATTCTTTCACATGTCACTTAAGTCTTCCTAGGAACGCCCTTGCGAACCTGCCAGCCACATGCAGATGAGGAGACCAAACTCAGAGGACTCTGCAGTCAGCCACACAACATAAGCAGCTGTACGCAGAGCCCAGTGCCTGACTCGGGCAGGGCCCCCTGATGCCATGGTCTGTGCACTGTGTTGCCAGAGAAGCTTGCTTCTGGAGACGCCAATTCAGTCAACTGGAGTGAAGAAAGGTTGCTGAACGGGCCATCTATACTCTATCGCTCAGTTCTGGCGATAACTCAGCATGGGTGGCTTTCTGTGAACCCAGTCACTGCTGTGTGCTGCGCACTCCCTTACCTGTGGACATAAAAAACGGGATGCGGAACTTTCCACTCAACACCCGGGCCCGCAGATTCTGCAGCGTGCTCCCATCAAATGGCAGGGCGCCGCACACGAGCACATACAGGACGACTCCAAGGCTCTGCATCCAAACACAGAGGACACACGGTTAATCGCAGCAGAGAAGACAGAAGAGGCCACGACAGTGTGTGCAGGAAGATGCCGGCGAGTCACGCACAGAATAATGGAACCCACTTTTCCTCCCATCTGTGAGCAATAGTACGGGGCACTGCCGAGGCAGAGCATTTCGAGCATGGCTAGCATTCTTCTCTGCTTCCAGGCATTAACAAGGGGTAACATATCTAGACTTTCTCTCAGTACTCAGCCTCTAGGGAGGAGGCCAGTGGCAGCACCAGAGAGAGTGTCTGTCCTGGCGAGGGCACCCACCCAGCTTGCCCTTGGGCTTTTTCTGCAGATGCCAAAGGCAGAGGTTGACACCTGTGGCTGGGACACCACACAAGAGCTGGAGGAAACACTCCACACGAAGAACCGGGAATTCAAAGCACAGGGGTCAAGCTCTCAATTCGTGTGCTGCACTGGGTGTCACCTGGGTGAGGACCACGTGGGGTCTAAGAGAAGGCAGTACATACCCAGATGTCCACTTTGGGCCCATCATACTCCTTTCCTTCAAAGAGCTCGGGCGCGGCATAAGGAGGGCTGCCACACCACGTCTTCAGCAGCTGCCCGGGAGTGAACAGGTTGCTGAAGCCGAAATCTAAAAAGACAAATGGACATGGCTCATGTTATCTTAACCCTGCAAATACTAGCTTCTGGTCACTGACTAAAGGCTCTGGATCATTAAATCTGAGTATCAGATGTGAAAAGAGGACACTTAGAGGGGCGCCTGGGTGGCTGAGTCAGTTGAGTGTCTGACTTTGGCTCAGGTCATGATCTAATAGCTCATGGGTTCAAGCCCCGTGCCGGGCTCTGTGCTGACAGCTCAGAGCCTGGAGCCTGCTTCGGATTCTGTGTCTCCCTCTCTCTCTGCCCCTCCCCCACTCACGCTATGTCTCTCTCTCTCTCTCTCTCTCTCAAAACATTAAATTAAAAAAAAAATAAAAAAAATAGAAGACAACACTTAGAAATTATACAACCATGTGTTAACTAACTTGGATTTAAATTAAAAAGTAATAAAATAAAACAAAAAAGAAATTATACAACCAGCCACTTGAACTTTACATGGATAACAGTGAAAGGGAGATATGGATGAGCTAGAATGTAAAAGATATCTAACTAAAAGTAAACGTGACGGGTTTAGGTCAGCTCCCTTTATAACCCACGCCGAGTAAAGCAAGCACACCTGTTCCTTTAAGAACAAGAGTGATGCTGGGTGGTGATCACTGGTGTTAAGACTGCATCAGAACCCATAACGACGCGTAAGCCCAGTCATCTGGACCCGGAATTTTCATATTATTTTTACTTCTTAAGACAAACTCCTTTTTGAACACTAGAGACACACTGGCTTGAAAATTTAGGCAGTGACGGTATTATCATTAAGGTGGCTTATTCAAAAGAAAGAATACGCAAACTGAAACAAGAACGTTTACAATTTAACTCCAAGCCCCTCTGCGCTTCAACTGCCCCCTACTTTTCTTCCCGTCCCACTGTTTTAAGAGAGAGCAGATGAGAGATGGTGGGGAGGGGGCGGGGGGACCGGCTGGGGAAGGAATGCTGAGACAATGAGCAAGGATGGCAGGCCAAAGGATAGACAGCCGCTGACTCCGGACACTCATGTATGTGAGTGTTTGCGTTATCAACTTGCGTGTAGCTCAGACTAGAATGTCCGCCCGCCCAGGCCGACCACATCCCTACAGTCACGGCACCCGAAAACACTGAGCATCCCCCTGCTCTCCCCTCCGTGGTTTTACCTCCCTTGACAACTCTGTCTCTATTTGCTATTTACTTTGCTCCTTTCTTCCTCCTACAGCAGATGTTTTCTCGCAAGGCATGCACTGATTTTTGTCTCTTTCCTTGCTCTATGGCTGCCTCTTCTGGCCTCACAGCTTCTGTTATCGTTTGTTTGGTAATAATGCTCCAAATTTATATCTCTGGTCCTAGTACCACTCTTAAGGTCCTGATACGAACTTCTAATACTTATTTGGGGAGAAACAGCTCTTCTGAAATCGAATCTGTTCTTTCGGTGATGTTCCCCTTAATGTTCGTTAAGGGCATTACCATCTCAGCTACCAAGAGCACTGGGGTCCCCATTCTCCCTCTCATTTCGCACTTCAAACTGTTAATAAAGTGTGTCTTGAATCCATTTCCTTCTCCTATTTCCATTCTTACCACCTTACTCTCTCTGACGGAGACTGATGCACAGCTTACCGCCTCAACTTCATTTCCCTCTAGGCCATCCATTCATAGCACAGTGGTGGCCAAATCACTTCTCGCTCAAATACACCGGTGGCTCCCATCTGCTCACAGAACAGTCTATCCCTCTTAGCACTGATCCCAGCCCCACCCACCCACGTTTCCAACTTCTCCTGGCCATTCTAGCGTTGCAAGACAACTCACATCCTGTGTTTACATACCTTCTTTTGGCCATTTCCTCTCCGTGCCATGACTTTTGCTTTCTTTTCCACATTTGAAATATCACTTATTTCCAAGGCCCAGTCAAATATTACTTCCTGTCTGAAGGCTTAACTGATTTCTACCACCAAAGACTATGTCAATGGCTTCCTCCTCTGTGCTTCCATAGCCCTTCATTTGTACCTCTACATTCCAACTACTCTGCTTATATTATACTCAGTTATATTATGTGTTTATGCCCTCTGCTAGTGAGTAGATGGGAGGAATACAGCTTTACTTACCAGTTTCTACACAGTGCTTTCACTGAGAGGGTGAAAAAGGGTCACTGAATTAACTGGCAATAAAATCACTAGGCCAATCCTCCGGCCACTTTCTGGCTCCCGGAGCCTTCTCATCCTTACAATGGCAGCTGGCCAGCCACTACAGCCTCTACCTCCTAGGCATCCCGTCTACAGTTCTAAAATTAACTTAATGATCACTAGGGGCTTCATTAGAAATATTTATAGCTGCTTGTGTAAGAAATCGAATATTCTCATTCATCAATGGAAAATAAATGCCTCTACTGCCACGTCTTCCTGGATCTCCTATAATAAATACCTTCCATCTTCCATGTAGTCTATTACTTTGTATTTCTCCCTTATTTAGGTTATTTTCAAATATATATTTTTCTAGCTCCTGAAAAACACCCTCTCTCTCTAGTTCCTTATGAAAACTTATTCATCTCAGACTCTCTCAAATTACCTTATATAAACAGTGTTTAAACACAGTAAGTACTTAAGAAATGTTAACTATGAATGCAACTGCATTTAAAGCTCTACCAACTAAACTACAACTTCTGACACCCAATAATTTTTAATTTAAAGTCTGCATGTGCTCAACCCTATTAAGATTTTTTTTTTCCAAGCATGAGGATATGTTGTTAAAAATTCCAACAAACAAGATTCAGCAAAGCAGATGTCTTTGGGAATTATCTAGAAAAAGGACCCTTCATTGCTATTGTTGTTACCTGGCTTCCACACATCTTCATCAGGTTATTTTCCATGACTGGCATTCCTCTGTACCGTGCGGAAGAACGGTGCAGATGGAGTCTGTAACAACTGGTGTGCTCTGACACTGGTTTGACTGGTTAGCAAAGTCCAGAAGAGACAATCATGGAGTATTTTGTATTTTGAATGAAAAAATGCAATAGGCCAAGTAATTAATTAAAAGCAGTAGGTTTAAATTTTTCCTAATAAGCAGCTTAAAATATAGAGGACGTTTCTCATTTTGAACCATGAAAGCTCTATCTACAATTAGTAACCTTTTTACCCGTTTACTCTGCTGGGGAGGGGAAAGCACAACCTTCATGGCAAGAGCTTGTTAATTCTATCAATCAAAGTAGAAATCTTTACGAAGGAAACAATCTCAAAGGGAACCATCTTCGGCAACGGCTACCGCCTTGACTGCCATGAGGCGCTATTGACAGGAGAAATGAGCCAAGAACAGGCGATCTGATCGGGGCCTGACAACCACAGGGACCCACACCTGGTCCTGCTGGTACCTGCTTCGATGGCATGTTACCACCAGATGGCTGGCTTTGACGCCTAGACCCAGTGGCAGACAGCAAAACTTCAAGAAGCCGCGACCACTCCCCTGCTTGCTCTCACTTCCCTTTACATACCAGACAAAAATCCTCTAGTCTCACGAACCTGTTGAGGGGTCTCCTGTAACCATTCCTTGTGTTGTTCCCACTCCTAACTGCACATTTAAGCCAAGTCTGCTTCTCCATGCCTGATGGGACACGTTCTTTTTTTCCCACTAAGGCCGGCGACCTCTAGTGAATGATCCTTAGGTATCCCAATTCATTCTTTAACGTACCGAACCTGAGAGAATATGACCCTCCCTCCCACTTCAGTACACGACTGTAAATTCACAGCTTCGCTGACGCACACTGCTGTCTTGCCCTCCCCACAAGAATTTCACAGGCATCTTCAATACTGCTGTGCAGCTGGGAACGTACGATTCTGGCTGGTTCACTGTCCATTTCAGCTACAATAGATTGTCTGAAAATTTAAGTGACTGATGTGGTAGAAGCTGCAAGGTATTAACATACTAAATCTGGAACTTACTGTGAAAATTTAGTTCCTTCTAATCTGTACTCCAGGGACTGAATAACTGAGACAGAAAGAATACCTCCTCTTTATTCTCTTAGCTGCTTACCTTTGGGTGCATTTTGCTACACATTTTAAGAAGACTGAAAGTAAAAAATAAAAGCAGTTAAGACTTCAACCAGTCTATTTGCGGTCCTCTTGGTGGTTTTGGGAAGTAACTCCCCGCTGCTGGGCTGTGCAGGCCGCCTGAGGCAGGTGGGGACACGCTCTCACCCTTGCTTCACACATGTCCTGTTTTAACTCAGATTTTTGTTCTATAGCCTTATTGATTTAGATAAACTTCATATTCTGTAAAAATCACCCATTTTAAGTGTACTGTTCAATGGCTTTGACTATATTCATGGAGTTGTACAATGACTACCTCAATCAATCTCAGAACATCTTCCTCACACTAAAAAGAAACCCTGTACCCATTAGCAGTCACCCCCACTTCCTCCCAACTCTCCCATCAATGACCCCAGCCCCAGGCCATCACTAATTAACTTTCTTTCTCTATGGATTTGCCTATTCTGGACATTTCCTACAAAAGGAATCATACAATATGTGGACTTTGTGTCTGCCTTCTTTTCGTTAGCACAATGTTTTCAAGGTTCATCCATGTTGTAGCATCTATCAATCAGTACTCTGTTTCTTTCTTTACCACTGAACAATATTCCATGGTATGGTTATACCACATTTTATGTACCCACTCATCAGACAATGTACATTTAGGTTATTTCCACTTTTAAGTATAATGAACAGGGGCACCTGGGTGGCTCAGTCAGTTAAGCTTCCAATTTTAGCTCAGGTCATGATCTTGCAGTTCGTGGGTTCAAGCCCCACATCGGGCTCTGTCCTGACAGCTCAGAGTCTGGAGCTTGCTTTGGATTCTGTGTCTCCCCCTCTCTCTTCCCCTCCCATGCACATGTTCTGTCTCTCTCTATCTCTCAATAATAAATAAATGTTTAAAAAATAATAGTAATACTAAAATTTTTAAAAATAAGTATAATTAATAATGTTGCTATGAGCATTCTGGAACATTTTTTGGTGAATGTATGTTTTCAGGGCACCTGGGTGGCTCATCAGTTAAATGTCCAACTCTTGATTTCAGCTCAGGTCATGATCTCTGGATTCGTGAGATGGAGCCCCAAGCTGGGCTCTGTGTGCAGTGTGGAGCCTGCCTGGGATTCTCTCTCCATGCCCTTCCTCTACTCTCACTCTGTTTCAAAATAAATAAAATAAACTTCACACACACACACACACACACGTGTGTGTGTGTATGTAATGTATATTTTCATTTCTCTTGGGGATTTTCTCTTGGGGATTCTAAAAATAGAATCACTGGTATGGTTTTAAACTTTTGAGGAATTGACCAAACTTTTATCCAAAGTGGCTGCCATGCTTCACATTCCTACCAGCAACGTACAAGATTTTCCATTTCTCCATATCCTTGTCAATACTTATTACTGTCATTTTTTAAAAAAATTACAGCCATTCTACTGAGGTATGTGGTATCCTCACTATGATTTTGGTTTGCATTTCCCTAATGGCTAATAATGTTGAACACCGTTTCATGTGCTTATTGACCACTGGTATACCCTCTTTGGACAAATGTCGATCCAATTCCTTTGCCCATTTTTAAATTGGGTTGTCTTTTTATTATTGAGTTGTAAGAGTTATTCATTTTCTCTGGATGTAAGTCCACTGATATGATTTGCAAAAATTTTCTCCCACTTTCTTTGATGCACACAAGTTTCTAATTTGGATGACGTCCACTTTATTTAGATTTTCTACAGTCACTTAATGCTTCTGATGTCATATCTAGGAAACCACTGCCTAACTCAAGGTCACAAAGATTCATCCCTGTGTTTTCTTCTAGAAATAGTTATTTTTAGTAATGCAACAGGCAGCCATGAATCTACCACACAAACAAAAAACTATTATCTTGACCATTACTTACATCGAATCACAAGCACCACCCATCTCATCCCCCCGTCTTCTCCCAACCACTGATTCTCATCTTGTCTGTATCACAGAATCACCAATGTACTTTTAGAAATGTAGAGTGATCCACAAGCCTTACCTCAGCCCTACTGCATCTCCTGGAATTAATTTAGACATCTGAATATAAGCAAACAAACAAAACATTCTTTATGAAGAAATCTGAGGACCACTCTTACTGGCAATGAGAAGTCACTGCAACTTTTAGAGTGGGGAGGTGATGCAGTAAAATTAACCCAAAAGCAAGACTAGATCAGATGTCAGGTGAACAGGAAGGCCTGTGATAAAGTAGAAGAATGGAATGGAAATGAGGAAGACTATTCCAAAACTACGTTGAGAACAGACGGGACAGCACTTGAGGCGAGCCTGGACAAACACATGCGATAAGAAGGAGGGAAAGCAGAGAGGAGGACCATGCACATCTGGGCAGGTAAGGCCTCCTCACTAGTAGTTGGTTTGGGAAGGAAAACAAAAAAATTTGTTATGCCTTGGGTTAAAGGGGGTAAGAAAAAATTCAAGTCGAGATGTTCTGAGGAACCGATCCATAGGACTGAATGAATAAGAATCTTTTGAAAGAGTAAGTGTAGCAAAAAGGGATGGCTGGGAATGAAGGCTAGAACGCACCCCTAAGTACTCTCTGTGTTACAAGTGCAGGAAGAGAAAGAGGATGCGGCAAAAAGCGGAGAGAAATATCATTACGACGAGACGGGAGAAAAGCCTCTCAAGAAAGGAAAAGGGAGGCCTGCAGCCATCAGACAACATCATTCTAGTAGTCCGCAGCCTGTGCCTGGGGGAAAGCACAGGGACGTAATTACTCTAGCTCAGAAACGGGATCACTTCCCCTCACGATTTCTACTTGTTCATTTGTCTTCATGAATGCTAAGTCATAGAACTGGGCTCCAGACACGATCCAGATTCATTCTGAATCACCCAGATGTCACACGGTGAACCAAATAAGACATTTGTCACCAAGTCTGATAACAAACCAATAAATGATCATTCCAAACCAGTAGGAAATTCACACAGGGTACTTGGAAATGAGCCACTCGGCCACGCAGCTGGGCGGCACGAACCCTGGAGGGAGCCGGGCACCTGGGAGACCCAGAACCAGACTGGCCCGGGCTCTGTCAGAGCGGCACCTTCCCATCCCTGCAGCACAATTATGCAGAATAAGGTCAGGAGACCTTCTGTAAAGGACCCTCTGTCAAGTGCTGTGTTACACTACTCAAGATGAGCATGAGTTTTGTTGTACATCTGGGAAACTGCGGTTTGTTAAGCAACATGCCCAAATTTAAAGTTGGAAAAAAAAAATTCCTAAGAACAAGGCTTAGCCAACAATGCCAGTCTACATGCCCTAAAACCCCATACCCACCCACTGCGTTTTATGTATATTTCTGTTGAGGTAAATATACATCCCATAACTATTTCTGCACAACTTCCGAATTCCTTAGTTATTATATTCTGTTTTTCATGTTATTCTTGACTATCAACCCTTTGCTCTATTTATGTCATTCCCAAAGTTACCCAGTGCTTGAGGCGCGCTCCATGTTTCATTAAAAACAGTGCACTGAGGGGCACCTGGGTGGCTCAGTCAGTTGGGCGTCTGACTCTGGCTCAGGTCATGGTCTCATGGTTCATGGGTTCAAGTGCCACATTGGGCTCTGTGCTGACAGCTAGCTCAGAGTCTGGAGCCTGGTTCAGATTCTGTGCCTCCTTCTCTCTCTGACCCTCCCTGACTCGTGCTGTCTGTCTCTCAAAAACAAATAAGTGTAAAAAAAAAAATTAAAAACAGTGCCTTGAAAAGAATGGTAGGCATTATATATCATTGAGAAAAAGCTAAATTTTTCTTTCTTTTTTTAAAAGTTTATTTGAGAGAGAGAGAGAGAACGCAAGAGAATCCCAAGCAAGAGAATCTGCACTGACAGTGCAGAGCCTGAAGTGGGGCTCAAACCCATAAACCGTGAGATCATGATCTGAGCCGAAATCAAGACTTGGATGCTTAACAAACTGAGCCACCCAGGTGTCCCAGGGCTGTTGTTTTCAATAAATGGCATGAGAACAACAGGTTTTCCATATGTAAAAAAAAATTAAATAGGACACTTTCCTCACACGATGTCCTTAAATCACTTCCAGGTGGATCATAGACTCAATGCAAAGGTAAAACTACAAGATTTTTATAAAATAATAAAAGTGAAGATCTTTATAGCCTCAAGGGATGGAAAGATTTCTTTAAAAAGAAACAAAAAGCACTAATCGTAAAGGAAAAAGTGGCAAATTTGGTTACATTACAATTATACTAAAATGTCAACTCACTGAAAGACATTTTAAAAAGAGTAAAATGAGATACCACAAAGCAAAAGAAAATATTTGTAACACATACAACAAAAGACTCGTATCCTTACTATTGAAACAAAAACTCCTATAAACCAGTAAGAAAGAAAACTCACTAGAAAAATAGGCAAAAGACTTATTGAAGCAGACACTTCACAAAAGAAAGGCTAAAAGACACGGAAAAGACTCCAACCTCATTTTGAGAGAGAAAAATTAAAAAACTAAAATCACATGAAATTACACACTCACCAGACCACAAAACATATGAAGTGTAGTAACACCCAGAAGTGGTGAGGGCAAAGAGTAGAAACACACACACACNGGAGACGGACATACGGACATACTGTACGGACTTTACTGCTTGGTTTATACTCTTAAATGTTTAAGAACGCACATGAATGTTTAAGAGTGCACAAGGATAAATGTTTAAGAATGTTCATGTAACTAACTCCAGACTGAAAACAATCTAAATATGCATCAAAAGATACGATGAAAACATGACTTGTGATATATACATGTCATAGAATACTATAAAGAAATACAAGTGAATAAATCACACCTATACAAACATGGATAAATCTCACAAACATTGTGTTGAGTGACATAAGACACAGAACAATATATTCAGTATGATCCCATTCATACATAGTTCAAGAACAAGCAAAATACATGATGAAATGGGCCCACTGCACATTATATCCAATAAACATGGCACTTTGTGCATCAAAACTCCTGACAGATGCATTACACAGGCGATAAAACACAAAAATTGAAACAGTGATTACCTCTTGGAGGCAAGGATGAAGTTGGGATGGGAAGGTACAGTCTGGGCTGATGAAATTATCTATTTCCTGATCTAAGTGGTAACTGCACAGGTGTTTGCTTTACAGTGGTTCATTTAAGTATATATGTATGTATGTGTATATATATATACATACACACACGTGTATGTATATATATATATGGTTAATGCACATTTCTGTCTATATGCATAATATTTCATAATGAGCAAAGAAAAATGAGAAAAGACTAGGATCCTTCTTCTCCCCCACTTCCATTTCTTGCCATTCAGGACAATTTCACTGGGGTCTAAGCTCTATTGTTGTGAGGGCTCCGAAGAGCAGAGATCAGGCTGTTTTTCTCACCACAGATTTCTTACCACCTAGAACAGTGCCTGGCAGAAGACAGGCACTAAATAAATATTTTACAAATGATTCACTGATCAACCAAGAACAGAGGGGGAGGCAGGAGAAAAGAGAGATAAACATAAAAAGGGAAATGAACGCACGAGGACTCCGAGACGCTCTTTGTGAACAGTTAAGAGGGCAGGACCTGGGAGCTCCTTGTTAAAACAGAGATCGTACTGAAGTTTTTGCTGAGGACAACCACAATCTTATATGAAGGACAGCAAACCATGACGAATTTATATACACCCATAAAGTTTACAGTGTAGCCAAATACAATTTAAAAGGAGTAAATATTTTAATGATCTATATAATCCCTTCAGAACTGTGGGCAATAAATTTTTGTTATTTATATGCTACGCAAGCTGTGGTATTTTGTTACTGCAGTAAGATGCATTACTTATAACTTAAAAATTCATTTTTTCTATAATACTACCTTTTCCCCTAATGTAATAAGACTTACTAAAAAGAACACCACCACTAGGGAGATTTAGATCTTACTTCTTTTCCCTCAATATGTCCAACCTAAGGTAAACAGATAGATTAATTAGCAAATCAAAAAAACTTGATGACTAGAAGAAAGAGGAGGGAGAGGGAAAAAATAATATATTGTAAAACAAACAGACAAAACTGGATAACTGAGAGTTGAGATAATTTTGGCAAATCTTTCAGATAATTAATCTTCACTCTCTCCTAACTCCAGAATGTATTTTATTTTCTGATTATAACCTTTAATTATTCAAATCTCATAGGTGGTAACAAGCCACAGAATGGACAGAGCCTAATAATTTCTTTAAAGCCACAGTCACTTTGTATTCAATAACTATCTTTCTTTTTTTTTCCTTTTTTTTTTTTAAGCTTTCTGGAACTACATCATCCTAAGGAATACTGGAATACCGAATTCCCTCACCTCATGTCAACCTGGGATCATTCTAGTTAGGGGGCACAAGTAAAATCAACAACACTATCATAAGCTAAAGTTAAGCTCACAAGGCTCAGGAGGAAGAACACTATTAGACCAGACATTGGTTTAACATACAGGAAAAACTGAAGAGGGGCAACTTCAATATAAGAAAAATACAAGACCGCCAACAACAAAATAACAGAAACTTAAGGCAAAGAAGAGATAGAGTCAACACAGATTCAAAAAGTTAACTATACTTTGTAGTTTTGAAGTCCACTCACGATGTCAAAAAAGCACCGAAGCCCTAGGAAGAATTTCTGTGCTCCGTTTTTTTCTCAAATGCACATGAAACACTGTCCAGGACAGATCACATGTCAGGCCACAGGACAAGTCTCAGGAAACTGAAGAAGACTGAAATCGTATCAAATATCTTTTCCAATCACAACAGTATGAAAGTAGAAATCAGTAAGAACTGGAAGAAACAAAAATACATGGCGGCTAACCAATATGCTACTGAACAACCCAATGGGCTCACAAAGAAATCAAAGAGGAAGTAAAATAATACCAGGAGACAAATGAAAATGGAAACATGTGGGATCAAGTCTTTGGGATGCAGCAAAAGCACTTCTGAGAGGAAATTTTATAGCATTACAGGTCTAATTCAAGAATCAAGAGGCGCCTGGGTGGCTCAGTCGGTTAAGCGTCCGACTTCAGCTCAGGTCATGATCTCACAGTCTGTGGGTTCGAGCCCTGTATTGGGCTCTGTGCTGACAGCTCAGAGCCTGGAGCCTGCTTCAGATCCTGTGTCTCCCCCTCTCTCTGCCCCTCCCCTGCTCGCTCTCTGTCTCTGTCTCTCAAAATAAAATAAAAACATAAAAAAATTTAAAAAACAGAATCAAGAAAAATCTCAAGTAAACATCTAACTTCACATCTAAAAGAACACGAAAAAGAACAAAGCCCAAATTTAGCAGAAGGAATGAAATAACAAAGATCACAGCAGATATATATGTAACAAAGACAAAAATATAATTGATAAACTTTTAAACAGACTAATCAAGAAAAAGAGAGGACTCAAATAAATATCAGAAATGAAAGAGAAGTAATAACCACCACAAATATATAAAGGAATATAAGAGACTACTATGAGAAATGACATGCCAAACAAATTAGATAACTTATAGTGAAAGAATACATTACTAGTAACATACAATTTTCTAAGAATGAGTCAGGAAGAAATGAAATATCTGAACAGATCAACTACTAGTAATTAAATTGAGTCAGTAATCAAAAATTCCCAACAAACAAACACCTAGGACCACAAGGCTTCACAGATGAATTCCACAAAACATTTTTTAAAAAGATAATACCCATTATTACCAATTAATACCAAACTATTCCATAAAACAGCAGAGGAAAAAATGTTTCGGAATGCCTCGGAGGCCAGCATTACCCTGATACCAAAATCAGACAATGGCACTACAAAATAAGAAAACTACACATCGGGGCGCGTGGGTGGCTCAGTCGGTTAAGCGTCCGAATTCGGCTCAGGTCATGATCTCATGGTTCGTGGGTTCGAGCCCCGCACTGGGCTCTTTGCTGACAGCCAGCTCAGAGACTAGAGCCTGTTTCAGATTCTGTATCTCCCTCTCTCTCTGACCCTCCCCTGTTCATGCTCTCTTTCAGAAATAAATAAAACATTAAAAAATTAAAAAAAAAAAGAAAGAAAACTACACATCAAAGTCCCCGATGAACACAGATACAAAGATCTGCAACAAAATATTAGCAAATTGAATTGAAAAATTCATTAAAAGGATCATTCACTATGATCAAGTGGGATTCACCCCAGGAATGCAAGGATGGTTTAAATTATATGTATCAACCAACACAATATACCACATTAACCACAGGTTAAAACCACAGGTTAAAAATCATATGATCATCTTGGGGCACTTGGATGGCTCAGTTGGTTAAGCGTCCAACTTCGGCGCAGGTCCTGATCTCACGGTTTGTGTGTTTGAGCCCCACGTTGGGCTCTGTGCTGGCAGTCAGAACCTGGAGGCTGCTGCAGATTCTGTGTCTCCCTCTCTTTCTCTGCTCTTGCCTTGCTCATGCTCTCTCTCTCTCTCAATAATAAATAAGCATTAAAAATTTTTTTTAAATCATATGAGTATCTCAATAGATGCAGAAAAATAATTTGATAAAATTCAACAGCCATTCATTATAAAAAACTCAACAAAGAGGGTACAGAAGGAGCTTACCTCAACATAATAAAGTCCATCTATGACAAATCCACAGCTAACTTCATACTCAATGGTGATAGGCTGAAAGTTTTTCCTCTAAGGTCAGGAACAAGACATGGATGTACACTCTCATCACTTTTATTCAGCAAAGTACTGAAAATCTTAGCCACAGCAATCACACAAGAAAAATAAATAATAGGTATCAAAACTGGTAAGAAAGAAGAAAAACTGGCACTATTTGCAGATGACACGATACCGTATATAGAAAACCCTAAAGATTTTGCCACAAAAACTATCTGAACTAATAAATGAATTCAATAACTTTGCAGTATACAAAATCAATATTGAGAAATCTACTCTGTTTCTCTACACTAATGAGAAAAGAGCAGAAAGAGAAATTAAGAAAAGAATCGCATATACAATTACATCAAAAAGAATAAAATACCTAGGAATAAATTTGACCAAGGAGATCAAATTTCTATACTCTGAAAACTGTAAGACATTAATGAAAGAAATGGATAGATACATCATGGAAAATATATCCATGATATATATATCATGGAAAAACAAATGGAAAGATGTATCATGCTCATGGATCAACAGAATTAATATTATTAAAAGGCCCATACTAGGCAAGGCAATCTACAGATTCAGTGCAGTCCTGTAGAAATACCAACAATATTGTTCACCAAACTAGAACAAAAATCCTAAAATCTGTACAGAGCCACAAAAGACCCTGAACAGCCAAAGCAACCTTGAAAAAGAAGGAAAATCTAGAGGTATCATAATCCCAGATATTAAACTATATTACAAAGCTATAGTAATCTAAACAGTATGGTACTGGTACAAAAACTGACGCATAGATCAGTGGAACAGAACAGAGAGCCTAGAAATAAACCCATATTTCTATGGTCAATTAATCTATGACAAAGAAACCAAGAGCACACAATGGGGAAAAGACCGTCTCTTCAATAAATGGGTGGTGGAGAAACTAAACAGCTACATACAAAAGAATGAAACTGGGCCACTTTCTTACACCATACACAAAAATAAACTCAAAATGGGTTAAAGACCTATGTGTGANCACTGAGTGTTATGTGGAAACTAATTTGACAATAAACTATTTGTAAAAAAATAAATAAATAAAAAGAAATAAAATAGAGGAAAAAAAAAAAAAAGACCTACGTGTGAGACCTGAAACCATAAAACTCCTAAAAGAAATCATAGACTGTAAACTCAAGGACAACAGCCTTAGGAATATTTTCCTGCAGTTAAAAATGGGCAGAGGACCTGAAAAGACACTTTCCAAGAAAGAGACCTACAGATACATGAAAAGATATTCAACATCACTAATCATCAGGGAAACACAAATCAAAACCACAATGAGGTATCATCTTACACCACTCAGATATAACAAGTGTAAAACCAGGATGCAGAGAAAAGGGAATGCTTAAGCACTGTTCATGAGAATGTAAACCAGTACAGCCAACTCTGGAAAACAGTATGGAGGTTCCTCAAAAAGCTAAAAATAGAAATACCATGCAATCCAGCAATTCCCCTTTTGGGTATTTACACAAAGAAAACAAAAGCACTAATTCAAAAAGATATATGCACCACTATGCTTACTGCAACATTATTTACAATAGTCAAGATATGGAAGCAACGCAAATGTCCATCAACAGATGAATGAAAGAAGATGTGGTGTATAAATACAATGGAATACTACTCAATCAAAAAAAAAAAAAAAACAAAAAGAACAAAATCTTGCCACTCACGACAACATGGATGCATCTAGAGGGTATTATGCTGAGTGAAATAAGGCAGACAGAAAAAGACAAATACCCTATGATTTCACTCACACGTGGAATCTAAAAAACAAAGCAAACAAATGAGCAAACAACAACAATAAAAACAGAAATACATCAGTAAATGTAGAGAACTGGTAGTTGCCAGGGAGGGAAGGGGGTAGATGGCTAGGCGAAATAGGTGAAAAGGATTTAAGAGGTATCAATGTCCAACTATAAAATAAATAAGTCATGGGATGAAAAGTACAACATAAGGAATACAGTCAATGATATTACAACTTTGTATTAATGATCACATGGTAACTACACATATTGTGGTGAACGTTTTCTAATAGTTTCAGAAAATTATCTGGTACAAAAATGCCATAAAGATACTTTATATCCCTGATTATTTATTGGTAACGGGAAAGCCTTATGATCTACAGATTCAACATTAAAATGATGACTAGAAGAGTTACAGAAGAAAACAGCAGCAGAAACTGGTTAAGATGGATGCTCACACCCACACAACAGAAGCCATATGGGTGGAGCTGCTCTCTTCATGTGGCCTATGGTCATTTATTTCTCCACTCACAAGCGGCTCCTAACATAATCTGTTAAGTCTCTTTCCAACCCCCAACACCCGGGTTGGTCAGCATTTGTCTGCAGGCTGAAATGGTATCTCATATTTAATACAGAGCAGCAGACTTTAATCTGAACCATGTGTCTGTCTTCTAGAGACGGTTTAAATACCAGAGCTTTACTATCAATTTTGAGGCTTGAAATTCTTTGGTCTAGGCGAGATCAGGGGCCTGGGGCTATACAGGGTAGTGACGGCGTATCCCTAAAAGTAAGTAGATCATCAATGGGGTATGTCTATGTGGTAAGGGAGAAACAGGAAAGAATGAGTGGCACTAACTTAAACATCAGGACAACTGCAACAGGAAATTTTCTTATTTGGTTCACCACTTTAGAGCCAATACCCTCGACTTGTTTTTGGCTGACCAAGGAAGCAGCAATGCAAAGCAGATGTAAACAGATTAGCCTGCAGCCTGTTCCAATGTTCACAATGCCTGTTACGGTAACACAGTGAAGCTAAAATTGACAGCCAACTCCTGCAAGCGTTACTTGGGCTTCACTTCCTTGCTGTTATAAGTAAACTGCTCAGAAGTAGGAGCCAAAGGGGACAAAGTGGGAAAAACTTATTTATCCTAAATAAACAACCTCACCAGAAAACACGGTGACAAAATTCTTCATGTTTTAACATACAAAAGCTGAGAACTCATAATCCTAATCCTGCACTTGGAATTACACACACACAAAGACCAAGAAGAGAAATAATTTTGGCCCTTGATTAATTTCCCAGTGGACCAAGGGGAAGGGTAGTGTGGAGGAGACCAGCTGTCAGGTATTCTTGCTAGAAATGACTCAAAGAACCAAAGATCCAACACCCCAGGAAGAACACTGTACCAACACCATTTAGACCATTATATGGACTGTGAAAATGGAACATGGCACAGAAAAGGAACTAATTTGCTTTCCCTATACCATACCACCAGCCTAGAAATCACGTGACCCGAAAGCGTTATTTGGAATTGCGCAAAACAAGAGTCAACTGTGTGAATCTCAGAATTACAGTAGTGAGGAAGGATGAGTTTCGAAGTTCCCAGGAGTCACAATATTAGCTCACTCTTAAAAATGGGTCTTGGGAAGTCCTCACTGTTTAGCAATCACTCCAACCCCTGGCTGAACTTTCTGACTAGGAGCTAACAGAGAAGTGATGCCAAAAACTACTGACTCACAGCCTGAGCATTTTATACACAAGAGAAATTCCTTTATGGGGAATAAAAAAATCAAGTAATCAGCTTTTTTTTTTTTTTTTTTTTTTGGTGGTGGGAGGGGGATATTGGGTTTAGTTTAAGAGACTAGGGAAGGTCAGATCAGAGGAGGAGAGGGTAATATTCATGAGATGAAAATGTATTACGGCAACAGTACAGTCCTCTTTTGTTGCCAGTGCTGCTATTATGTTGTATATGGGACTGCCCTGTACGGATCTGCCACTTCATCTTACCGATCTTCTGACCCTCCCCAACTCCTAGCACTATTTATTTATATAGCACAATACGATCTCTGTGGAAGATGAAAGTTTAAAAACAAAAAGGCTGGACCAGCATTACACTGGCATTTTCAATGAATGACTTACTTATGAATCAGTCTCTCCCCAAAGCTTTAAAATACCTAAGCAGTTAGGATCACTGAACTCAGCTAATTTTAAGTGAGATAATAAACCAATCCTCCCCCCTCTGTTATAGATAACACTACCCCAACGCGTCTCATAAAAAACAATAGCTCTCCCCAACACAGGATCTTTTCAACAAACTCAGTATTGAGTAGATACATAAAGGAAAGGGCTATAATAAGATACTTGATGTAAGACCTGCTAACAATATTCATTGGAATTTCTGAATACATTAAATACATACTGTTATAGTCCTAATTCTAAATCCTATCACTCAGAACAATGAAAATTCAATCATTCAGTCAGGTAAGTTTCCAATATTGACAGGTGAGCATTCTACACAAAATTTTAGTGTGCCTTTTACAGACCATGATGAATCAAAGTCCCCTTAAATACTCAACTAGAGGTACCACTCTAGTGGTATAAATAATAAATAACCTGCCTAAAGGGTAATGTGCAAATGTGTAACAGGAGCAGGGTACTCCCCAAACTTATGAGGAACCACTAATGAGTTCTTGGCACAAGGTGAACAAAATACGTGGCCCTTACCCTCATGAAGCAGTCAGTCCTGTGGGGAGACACATGACATAATTACACACCTAACCATATAACTGTAAGCACAGAACGAGTTTTAGGGGAAAGTTCAGGGGCAAGTGGTATGTAATAGAGAAAAGAGGCCTTCCTGAAGGAGAGTCTATCAAGAGTTTACCGAATCCCTCCATTTGATCCCCAAACCCCAAGAAGTTATATTTGGACTAAAACGTAAAGAAAACTGTAACCTATTTCACCATATAGGTATCCAGTATTTTCTAACTTTTTGACTCACAAACTCCCTTCAAAGGAATATATTATCTTAAAAACATCCCAGGAAAGACATTTAAAAAATAATTTTCTCATTTTTGCATGATTTATAATAAAGAAATAACTTTAAGTATTTTGTTTTTATATTAGTACATTATTAAATCTGTTTTAAAACTTCATTTTAAGTAACACTTATATTTAACAACAAATCATCAACAAAATCAAATGGTAACTGACTGAATGGGAGAAAATACTTTAAGTCATATATCTGATAATATATATATATCTAAGATATATAAAGAACTCATAGGACTCGAGTAAATCCAACAAAAAACACAATAGGGTAAAAAAAAATGAGTAGAAGATCTGAATAGACATTTTTCCAAAGAAGACCTAAGATAGCCAACAGGTACTTGAAAACATGCTCAACATCACCAATCATCAGGAAAATGTGAATCAAAACCACAATGAGATATCACTTCACACTTGTTAGAATGGCTAGTAGCGAAAAGACAAGAAATAACAGGTGTTGGTGAGGATGTGGAGAAAAGGGAACCCCCAGTACACTGCTGGCAGGAATGTAAATTAGTGCAGCCACCATGGAAAACAGTATGGAGGGTCCTCAAAAAATTAAAAATAGTAACACTATATATGGCCCACAGTTAGTCCACTTCTGGGTACTTATCTGAAGAAAAATGCAAACATTAATTCAGATAGATATATGCACCCTTGTGTTCACTGCAGCATTATTTTCAATAGCCAAGGAAACAACCTGTCAATGGATGAATAAAGAATATATATATATGTGTGTGTATGTATGTATATACATATGTATGTGTGTGTATGTATGTATGCAGTACACACACACACACACACACACACACACACACACACACTGCAATATTACTCAACCATAACAGAGAATGAAATCTTCCCATTCAAAACTACATGCATGGACCTGGAAAGTATTGTGCTAAGTACAATAAGTCTCAGACAGAGAAAGACAAATACCTTATGGTTTCATTTACATGTTGAATCTTTAAAAAACCAATAACAAGCTCACAGATATAGAGAAGAGACTGTTGGTCGCCAGAGGGAGGGGGAAATGGGGACTGCATGAAATGGGTGACAGGGGTCAAAAGGTACAAACCTCCAGTTATAAAATAAATCATGAGGATATAATATACAGCATGGTGACTATAGTAATACTGTATTGTATATTTGAAAGTTGCTGAGAAAGTAGATCTTAAAAAGTCCTCATCACAAGAAAAAAATTATTTTGTAATTATATAAATGATGACATTAGCTAAACTTACGGTGGTGATCATTTCACAATATAGACACATACTGAATCATTCTACTGTACACCTGAAACTAACATAATGTTATATGCCAAGCATACTTCTATTTTTTTTAAAAATCATTATAAATATTAAGAGAAATTTTTCCCATTTTATAAGTGACCCACTAATGTATTTAAATTAAAAGTATTAATTTAAAATTGTTATGTCATATTTAGTTGGAAAGCCACAAATACGTTTTGAGATTATAACATCTGAAACAGCCAAAAACTTTTCATGACCTGGTATTTGAAATGCTTACATTTTTGAAGCAAAAGAACAAACTTGTCTGAATCATTTTCATGTTTTGCTGCAAGTGGCAAAACGGGTAAGCAAGCTTAGTACCTCTGTGCAAATAATCCACTATGATAGTCTCTCTATACTGGGATAGTCTCTCTTCCCAATAAAGCAAACTGGATATTGCATTGTGCATGTGTATGCATATTTGTGTGTGTGTGTCAAACTGTGGGTTTTGACATCCTAGAAAGAGCTCGATGTGCTATAGAACAGTGATCAAATGAAGGCAATTCATGCATTTGGTAAAGTTTGTCTCAAAGCACTGCTGAATTACTACTCTTATTTTCATTAACTGAATTTTGACATCAGTGTTCCTTATGCTTTATACTGTCCAGTGGTCCATTATAGAGGTAAATTTAATAAAATATGATGAAAAACTGCATCCTGGTCACAACTACCACGGTAGCCAACTATTCACCTAAGCAGTAAACAGACTGACTGAGTTATAAGCATGCTCATTAGCTCCCCACTAGCAGGCAGACCCACTTGATTTACTTTCAGAGGCTCTCCAACTATTTCATTGAAGGAGGGTGAGGACTCCTAAATCATTACTTGATTTACTTCTAATTATCCCCCAAATGATTTGCAATTAGCAAAAGTTTATGTAAGAGGAACCGGTAGTTGGGGAAGAAATTCTTTATTCTCAGGTTTCTTGAACTAGCCTATGTTTATATACCCCCAGGCATAATGCTGCAGTGTGCCCAGAGTTACGTGAAAGCATAGGCTAAATAAAACACATCTTCCTGAAATAGTAAGTTTTTCTCTGTTAAAGTTGAATAATTTTAATATTAAAACAAACGTAGTGTGACATTGAGGAGAAAACAAAATGTGCATCAATTTAAAATAAAGCAAGTGATTTAAAAAGTGAACCATTCCAGGCGAGGTCGTCAATCCCACACTTGCCCCCCACCCTGTGTGAGTTCACCCTCCATGTTAGGGAAACCACAGCGGGAGAATCGGAGAAACCATGCTTCCGTAAGGGTAGCGCAGCTATTTGTGAATGAGGCCTTGTAAGTAGAACATTTTCTTGGTCTTAGCAGGATGCAATCACTTCTCAAGATTAATAAGACCTCTTGGAGGTAACCTGGAACCATGATTAACAAAACTCTGTTCATTTGAATTTTCACTTTAGAATTTTTTCATACGAAATAAATCAACTGTGTGTCCTTAAAATGCCTTCTGAATGAAGGTGTGTCTATTTTTCGTTTCCATAACCTCCAGTCTTAGGAACAGGATTCAGAAGAGATCGTTTGTCAAACTGTATTTTCCCAGGGGTCAACATACATGTAAGTTGTTAGCACCTTTTAGTTGAGGGTCACACATCATTTCAGAGGGAGAGCAGGCACTGAGGCATTACAATTCCCAGGTTCTATTACGACATGAATTCAGGAAAGTCACAAGGCCTCACAGGGTCTTAGTTTATTCCCCGCCAACCAGGGAGGTGCACTGAAAGAGTCCCTAAATAAAGGCGTTACGTCCATGATATGAACTCTGTGACTGCCGTGATGAATACTGAGAACTACTTCCCGTGCGCCGTCAGACCAGCAACCACCGCACTGCGGAAGTGTTCTCAGAAGCCCAAGGGTCACAGCCTTTTTCCCCTATATGACTATGTCTCAGCAGATTCATACTGAAGGGGAAAGGTCAATGGATTTATGGAATGTTGAGGTTTCTCACTTTTAAAAGATGAAACAGACTGGATCTCAACTGCATTAAGGTCAAAAATTTCCACAGTACCTTAAATCCATGCACTCAGGAAATTCTTTCCAAAACTTTGCTTTGCTGTAGTTGTACTTCACATCTCTGCTGTCTACTGACTGCCAACTAAAACAATAACACCGGAGTGGAAACTATCTCATGGAGACCATTCCGGGAGTCGACATTTAAAGAGAAAAGTTTCCAACTTCCTTAGGTTAAAAAAAAAAAAGTTTCCACAATTTTCAAAACATTCTCATAACATCTGAGTATTTCAAATAACTTTGCTTCAGGGAGTAAGCTAGTCACATTTTGGTCTTTTCGTAGGCAATCTCTCACAAATGTGGAAATTACTCTACTTGGTCTTTGGGGACAAGGATTAAAATTGCTTTCAAATAGCACTACATATAAGACAACACCTTTTCCCTTTGATAGCTTAATATACTCCGTCAGGAAGAAAATCTGATTTCTGGATTTCCACACACGTCTTTGACTGGAAGTTCCTTCTTCCCGGCCCAGATGTGTGAGTCGTCGCCCACCCACAGAGAGTCTTCGTTGGCTCCTCTTGTATTTGTTGTGCTTGTCTTCCTCTTCATGTCCACTGTCAACACCGTGGTGCAGGATTTCACCATTTCATAGCCTCTTAACGGATCTTCCTATGCTCTTCCGTCCCTTCGCCCTGCTCTTGCCTTTCTCCTTATCCATCCTGACTCCGACTTATTAAGCCCGGTATTCAAACAGTCTGACAGTCTGGGGTAAATAAACACCTCTCTCTCCCGCCTTCTCAGGCAGGACTCCCCTGCTTTATCTCTCTTGCAAATATGACCCATCCGTTCTACTGCTGCCCATACTCACCCAGCCCCGCTTCCAGCTGTCACCAAAACACGGCCCCCAGTCCTCAGCATGAGGGTGAGGCTCCAGGTGGACCGGCCGCCACCCGCTCTCTTACCCACCTCCTTCCACAACCCGCCTGTGGCCATCTGCAGCCACACTAGCTTTTCTCCCACCTCGTCAAATATGTTAGATTCCCCTCTCTCAGGCCTTTGCACTGTTCTTCCTTCTGCCTGGAAGGCCCTGACCATCCTGGTTAAAAGCATCTGCTCTCCCACCAAGTCAGTCTTGCACACTCTTGATTTTATCCTTTTCACAGTCCTTACGAGGGCTTCCCTGTGTACGTGTTCACTGCCTACCTCCCCCAGCACAATGTCAGTTCCAAGGAACGACGCGACCTGCTGCTGTGTCCCCAGTGCGCAGATCAGGGCCTGCACGTGGCAGGTGCTTCGTTAACGTTCGCTGACAGATAATCCTACTGGACGTCTCTCTTCCACACCTACACTTAAAGACTGCTATTCATCCTTTACACTCACCTCAAATGCTATGTCCTCAATAGGACATTTATGTTTTTGTCACCACTGTCTAAAGTTCAGGTCAACAAAGTTTTGAGGACCTACTATAGGACAGGCACATGCTAGGCACTGGAGGGAGGGTGTGGTTTCCATCAACAGGATATGGGTAGAGTCCCTGTGGTATTTACAGTCGAATGGAACTTTACAAACTAGAGTGGTTTTTTCATCCTCTAAACTTCTGTGGTAATTAGATTGTACAATTAATGGGACAATGAATCATGGCGTGCCTTGTAATGTCTCTTCTATTGTCTCAAATTATAATTGGGTAGCTGTTGGACACACTGTCACGCAGCGATGCAGGCTATATGCTGAGAGAGCCGTGTTGCGCTCCGCCCGCCCCATCTCATTTGCTCTTCTGTGGGTCCTCACGTGTCTATGACATGAAAAGTCAAAGATTAGAGGCCAAGAATCCCATTTATTCCCAGTGCTAGCCTCTCTACATGAAAGAGATTTGCATGAGTGCTCTTTATAAGCAATTCAAACTTATGGAAAGTTAAAGGTGTATCTTTTGAAGACTCTAATGTTTTCTAAATGAGCTATATTTGCATGACAAATATGACAAAATTAAATGATACATGTGAAAATGCTTTGTAAAGTACCAGGTATATATACACACAGACAACATAATACATATGTACACATACGCATGAAACACACGTACATAAGTGTAATCTTGATTTACAGATTTAACTTTCCAGAAGTCTAGGCATTTACTGCACAGACAGACAGTGCATTCTCTAGGACAGGAGTCATGTCTTACGCTTCCTTTCTCTCTTCCATGACACCTGAGCAAAGAGCCTCTGTGAATGAGAGATACGTTTTCAGATGACCTCTACACAGTTTTAGTTCTACACTTGGCAAGTTTGCCTTTCAGAAATAAAACTCTTTGTTCTGAAAACCGCCAGTGTTTATTCTGTATTACTAACAACAGAAACATCTTCTCACCAACTCTACAGAAGACAGGTTTGCTGGGGTGCCTGGGTGGCTCAGTCAGTTAAGCGTTCAACTTCGGCTCAGGTCATGATCTCACGGTTTGTGGGTTCAAGCCCCGCTTCGGGCTCTGTGCTGACAGCTAGCTTGGAGCCTGGAACTTGTTTTCAGATTCTGTATCTCCCTCCTTCTCTGACCCTCCCCTGCTCACACAGTGTGTGTGTCTCTCTCTCAGAAATAAATAAAAATTTAAAAATTAAAAAAAAAAAAAAAAGAAGACAGGTTTGCTATTGTCATTAAGAAGAACTCTAATCTAATTCTAAAACATCAGAAGGAGGGGCTCCTGGGTGGCTCAGTCAGTTGAGTGGCCAACTCTTGATATCAGCTCAGGTCATGATCTTGCAGCTGTGTTGGTACTGAGGCCTGTGCCTGGCTCTGCACTGAGCATGGAGCCTGCCTGGGATCTTCTCCCTTGCTGTCTGCCCCTTCCCCACTCCGGTTTCTCTCTCTCTCTCTCAAAATAAAATAAACTTAAAAAAAAAAAAAAGGTTCTCTTTCCCTCTGCCCCTCCCCCCCACTCACACGCACTCTGATTTTTTTTTTAATCCAGTAATTGAAGAAAACAGTCCCGTTTAGTATTGACTTCATTACTCATCTGATCTTATCTTGTTGGAATCACCCACTGTACCTCTCCAAAATTCGTTATGCTGTAGGAAGCTCCAACTAGAAGCGTTTCTCCTACTGGCCCACTAAGTGCAAAGACAACCTGGCAGAGGAGAATTGGAATTCTACTGATTTACATGTAAGAAAGGAAGTTCAAGCACTGACTGAGAAACTGAGGACAACAGTGCCCCTTATCCACAAGGGACACATTCCAAGACCCCGGCGCACACCTGAAACTATGGATAGCACCAAACTCGATATATACTGTGTTCTTCCCTATACACACATACCTACGATAAAGTTTACTTTATAAATTAGGCACAGTAAGAGAGTAACAACAATAACTAACAATAAAATAGGACAATTACAACAATGTACTGTACTAAACGTTCTGTGAGTTGGTCTCTCTCAAAGTATCCTCTGGTACTGCCCTCGCCCTTCCTCTTCTCACAGTGATATGAAATGATAAAACGCCTACATGAGGAGATGAAGTGAGGTGAATGGCGTGAAGTGAGGCGGTGTGACAGCGCTAGGCTACTCCTGACCTCCTGACCATACCTGACGTACAAGGAGGACCATCTGCCTCTGGACCACAGATGACCATGGGCAAGTGAAACCACGGAAGGCAAAGCCATGGGCGGGGAGGCGAGGGACTGTGTAATGATGACATGACGAGCAAAGACAATGGCAGATATTACAGCAGGGCACAAAACTAGAGGGACTCATTACTCTTGAGAAAACAAATAATAAAAATGCAGACTCTGGGTTAATAAACTTAAAAACCCTGCCGTACGTGTTAACACAGAGAGCCCGCGGCTGGCTGCCAGCATTGCCGGGAGTCTGTAATTACACACCAGCAGGCAGAGACTCTGATCGTGACTATACGATTTAACGACTAACAAAGAAAAGCATTTAAAGACCTTCCTACCCAAGTATCTGTCCATGGAGTTTCTAACAG
The DNA here is from genome assembly GCF_008692635.1 of Crocuta crocuta. NCBI lineage: Eukaryota > Metazoa > Chordata > Mammalia > Carnivora > Hyaenidae > Crocuta > Crocuta crocuta. Next base: position 6,732,484 of record NW_027527824.1, on the reverse strand, counting down.
GGTTTTTGTTTGTTTGTTTTAATATTTTTATTTATTTCTAGGAGAGATAGAGACAGCATGAGCAGGGGAGGGTCAGAGAGAGAGGGAGAAACAGACTCTGAAACAGGCTCCAGGCTCTGAGCTGGCAGTCAGCACAGAGCCCGATGCGGGGCTCGAACCCACGAACCGCGAGATCATGACCTAAGGGAAAGTGGGACGCTTAACCAACTAAGCCACCCAGGCGCCCCATGTCCATGGAGTTTCTAATGTCAGTTACCACCGACCCCTGCTTCTACACTTGGTTTCGCAAACAAAAACGAAGAGCCATACTCATTTCCCTTAACTAAATCGAAATACTTCCAGAGTCAAAATCAACACCCGAGGAAGCATACAAATTCTTTAACCTGTGTTCAGGGAGGGTAAGGTACAACTGTAGAAGAAAGAGAGGGCCTTCTTTCAGCTCACGACCAAATCAATCATCCAGAGAACGCGACCGTCACAGCTGTGGCAGGCTGAACACGGGCCCCTCAAATGACATCCAGATCCTACTCTGAACTCGGGAGGCCTCCACAGGTGTGAACAGGGGATGGGGAGATCACCCTGGATCACCCAGGAGGGCTCACTGGAACCACACGGGTCCTTCTAAGAGGAAGCGGGGCATCGGGCAGCAGTGGGAGATGTGACACTGGGAGCATGAGGCGGAGTGTTGTGAGAAACCTCCAGAACCAAAGAGCACAGAGACCTCTGGAACCAAAAACCAGCAAGGAGAAGGACTCTCCAGAGACTCCAGGTGCAATCAGTCCTACTAATGCCATAGTTTTAGTCCCATGAGGCTCCTTTCAGGTGCTCACTTCAGCAGCGCAGAGACTAAAATTGGAACACCACAGAGAAGACTGGCACGGCCCCTGCACAAGGATGACGTGCAGATTCGTGAAGCGTGCCGTGTGTTTTCATGATGAGCACCGAGTGACGCACAGAATTGCCGAGTCACCACAGGGCACACCTGAAACTAAATATACATTGTATGTGAACCAGCCTGGAATTAAGGGGCGCCTGGGTGGCTCAGTCAGTTAAATGTCTCACTTTGGCTCAGGTCACGAGCACACAGTTCATGAGTTTGAGCCCCACATCGGGTTCAGTACTGTCAGCACAGAGCCCGCTTTGGATCCTCTGTCCCCCTCTTTCTCTCTGCCCCTCCCTCCACTTGCGGTGCTCTCTCAAAAATTAATAAACATTTAAAAAAAACTATTACTAAAATTAAAAAACTGAGTAACATGTTAAAAAAAAAGATTCATTTCTGATTTCTAACCTCTAGAACTTTAAGATAATAACTTTATCTTGTTTCAAGCCACTATGTTTGTGATTATTTATTACAGCAACAATAGGACTACATTATTATCCTTCTAAGGACTGTGAAGCTTAGTAGAGGTTTTTACCATTAATTTAATTGAAGCTCCAATGAAAAATTACGAAAGAGGGTTTGAAGTTGCCGGGTTTTCCATACTTCTGTGGGAACTGCTTGTGCCTAGAGAGCTTTGGAGAATACAAAACAGACTTGAGGACAAAGGAAAAAATCTGATTTTATGTAAGAGAAAGAAAACATCTCCTCTTGTCTCCTACGTACTGAGCACATAGAGGACTCCAAGAGCCTACAACCACGTGAAAGTACGAATCAACAGCGCCTCCATCAGCGGAACAGAGCCCGGAAAGAGGGCAGACTCATCTACACAAAACGGTCTGCGGAACCATCAACCTGAAAGGGCACATGGAGGTACTTTAACCTGTAACAGAACAGAAGTCTCAACTCTCAACTCCTACCCTTTAAAGGAGGGAAGTCTCTAGAACTGCTTTTTTACTTTGGCTTTCAAGACAATTATATTCTAGCTGTACTTCCGTTTTGTATATGAGATACCCCCCCTCCCTTTTGACCTGTGAGATGGAGGATAATCAATGCAATATGAAAACTGTCAGAAAACAAAACTGGTCTCTCCTCGTGTTTATAGTTTCTGTCTAGACTGCAGCCACGTTCTTTTATCAATAGGTGGTGAGCTTGTATTGGCTAGGCAAATGCTGATCGTTTATTAAAACTGAAGTGGGAGAAGACTGAGGCAATGAAAAGTTCTTTTCAGGCACTGTCAGATGAACAGACGAGGGAGATCTGAGCACATAAAGAGATCGACAGCCTTTAAACCAACAGAAGATCTGTTTTTCCCAAATTATCATAAATCTGCAGTCTGCACAATAAGCAGACTCTCCAGCAGCAGTGCCGTAAATCCACCCCCTTGAGTAAAGCTGACGGAGTACACAAGTTTAACACTTATTCTCGCTACTTTATTCTACACTTTATTCCTTACTATTTAAGAGAGACTGTCAACCAAAACAAGAGAATTTTAAGTATACTTTTTTTAATGTTTATTTTTGAAGGAGAGAGAGAGAGACGTGTGAGCAGGGGAGGAACAGAGAGAGGAGACACAGAATCCGAAGCAGGCTCCAGGCTCTGAGCTGTCAGCACAGAGCCCAATGCAGGGCTTGAACTCACAAGCCAAGAGACCATGACCTGAGCCAAAGTCGGACACTTAACTGACTGAGCCCCTCAGGCACTCCCAAAATAAGAGAATGCTAAATATCACTCTTTTCCTTCTTTCTCCCCAGCCTAGTTCCATCTAATACTACATGAAAAATAACATAAATGTATTTTGAAAACTTATCAATTCTCAAGCCACACACACACACACCTTTTATTTCCACATCACATCTTTCTGAATAGATGGAGATAGACAGTCCCTGGTTTAAGAATCTTGAAGGAAAAGCTCTTTTGTTCCTATTTCACATCCTAAACACACTTCTCACCTGCTATTTTAATATTCAGATTGGCATCCAGAAGCAAATTTTCAGCTTTTAGATCACGATGAACAATGTTCCGACAGTGACAAAAATAGACAGCTGCCACAATCTGTTTGAACTTCCGACGGGCCTCCTTCTCTGCCATTCTGCCATGGGCCACCAGGTGGTCTGTGGTGAAGAAGAACACAAGTCAGTTCCCATTTTGCACTCTGGTATCCTTTCAAAAGGTAGACCCCAGGAGGGATGGGGGAGGGGGAAGCACCACATGAACAGTTGAAGAAGTGAAACAAACAAATGGCAACATTTGTGGCTCTAGTGTGTACCTATAAAAACCCATCAGCAAGCAGTACCCAAATCGTTTTTTAAGTATATATAAGTATGCATAAGAATACATATGATCTACCGTAAGAAAAAAAAAAGAGTTCTGAGGGTTTTAGTGGTATTTTTGGAAAATTGTAACATTCAACACCTCCTTTTTCTTACCTCCACTGCAGAAGATTACATACACACAGCTAACATATACATGAAGATAAGAATCAGCAATATTTCCTGTGCTAAAGAGTGAGTAAAGAGCAGAATCACGATAATCAATCATTTGGGGTAAGAGTAGACAGAAGTTAGTCACTGCCAAGGGGCAAAACGGCTTTCTATAGGAGCCCATCGATGCTAGTATCTCTTCTACTTTCTCAAAGTTTTAGAGTTTAACATAAAAATGAACTTACTTGGTGACTGTATTCTGGAATGCATAAATATACACCAGTATCTTTCATCTGCATTTATTGTGCTTTTCAAGTATTTCTTAACCTGTTATTAGTTTTTACAGATAACATCAATTGAAAATAAAGGCAGTTTCTACCACTTTCAATGAAAAGGATTTCATTAGCTATGTGGCTAACATACAGCAAAAGATTTTACATGTGATATACTTTGTAATACTATAAATCAAACTATCTTTGATATTTAAAAATGAATTGGTTGACCCACAGCCAATACGATTAATTACAAATTACCAGTACCAATGCAATTAAGTACTTTTCTCTAATAGTGGCCGTAGGTTTATTCTGAACCAATGAATCCTCAACCCCATCTCTTCATCTAACTAAAAACATATCCACATTGTAACAGCTGATGGGATCAGAACACTGGCAATACAGCTTGCTCTATTTAAAATTTCCAATAGTTTCATTAGCACTATCCTTAAACTAACCAATTGAGGTGGGAAAAGGACACATTGGCCATCATAAGCATCCTGAGATAGCGGGAAAGTGAAAAATCAGACAATATGAATGAGCGTATTATTGTTTGTTCGTCAACAATAGTAGTTTCAAACATCCTCCCCAACTGTTTTTGGCACCATCTTGATCACCCACAGGACCAGGCAAATAGATCTTTTCTTCATCACAGAGGAAATCTGAGATAAAGGATATGCACTCGTAGTGATCACCACGATCGAGGGCTTAGGATGAGAAATGGGGTAGAGCATGAAGAAGGGGAGCCAAATGACAATCCATCTACACAGCAGATTTTCAAATAATTCAAACTACGCTCTGACCACAAAGAACATAACATGTTGGGAGACCCAATGCTACGGTAGTTTTAAGAACAACGTCCTAGAGGATCACTTAGATTATTAAGAAAGACCTTTCAATGGAATTATTGTAATTGTTAGTATTATCAGTGGCTCGTACATCAGGATGATCTTTGAAGCATTTTCCTCAAAAACAATCACTTATTATAGCCAAGATGACCAATGTGGTAGAAAAAGAAGGAAACAGGAAGTCTTTAGCTTAGAGGGTTAAAAACTAGAACACCACTTTCTCCAGAGGTTTGGAGGTAATGATAAACGAGTGCGCACTCTGACGTATTTATGCTTCTGGTGAGAACTGTCAAATGAACGGAAACAACACCAAGTCCCTAACTGGGGAGAGTCACTTAACATAAGCTGTTAAAGAACTGGACATCCATCACATGTGGGACGCTACGTGTTATTTTAAGATGGCATTCTCTAACAGTACCTGCTCCTCTGACCCCTATTCCTCTTAACCCAAGGCCTAATTATTCTAATAATATGTTTTAGCTGCTAAACGTTGTCTAATTAAAGGGCTTTGAAGAGACAGCTATTCTTGAGAAACATAAAAATAAACTCTTATGAAGGTTTACCATCAGAAGCTCATCTGGCCAAGCCACCCATTAATTAAAATGCCCAAGAGACATTCGTCTGGCAGTAAATACTAATTACCAGAACACATCAAAGAGCTTCTTAAATTCAACAGAATGATTAATTTTGTGATTTCCAAAATAAGTGATTTTCTTTTATTTAAAAAAAAAGACTCTTTATATTTTCTAAGTACTTTGTTTTCCTAAAATGACTGGATAGTTCTCAAATTTGCTACACGGGCCAGGAGCTGGTGGAATGCAGCCTAGTCCTGTTTTATCTCCACAGTGACACCCGGGTCGTCCTTGGACACAGCATGTACACTGCCAACACCCCCACCTCTTGCTCTGCTCAACAGAAATAAACCCAGTTACATGCTATGGCCAAAGAGAGATTAGTGTATTTGAGAATAAAGTGCTACTATCATTAAGAGTTATCATATGTGATATTCCTTTAACTTTCAAGGATATTTAAAAAGCTGTTTTTAAAAACGTCCACTCAGTACTATACAGAGGATATCTAAGTATTTGGTTCTTTGGGATGGGATTCTGTAGAGCTTAAAGGTAATTATTATACACATCAATTATCACTGTTAACGTGTGTTTGGTTAAAAGGTATTTTTGATAGCATGTTGGGTAAAAGAAGCTTAAAGTATACAGTATTTTCCCAAAAAAGACACCTATGGTATCCCTATAGTTATGAATACAAAGATCAACAAATCACTTTTCTAAAATGCTGGCTGCGAGCATCAGTTGTTGTTTTTTCTAGTGACTATGCTTGATGTTCAAGTTTTTTCTGCTTTGGGGGCACTGCAATCCAGGACCATCTTAACGGCTCTATGTCAGACAGACTTCAGCCCCTGCTTTCATTTTTGCCCATCTTATTACCACCGCCATGGCCACCCCACCTCCCTTCCCTGCTAGTCTCCTTTCAGGGTAAAGCCACAGGGACTAGTGGGTGTGCCAGGAAGCCAGCAGCCTGCAGTGGTTTCCAGCCTCTGCTGCAACTGCCTCTCGGCTGCCCACGGGCAAAGGGCTGCTTTATGTTGGCGTGTGCCCTACAGACGGGCAGCGAAAATTCTGCAAGCTCACACATGATGTTTAACTTCCAGCACAGAAACCTGGAGCTGCAGCCCGGCCTGGACTTGCCACAAAGTAAAAGCACTTGAATGAATACTGGGGTAACTTCAGACTGCAGAAGAAACCAGGTGGGTCCTGAACCCACTCAATATTCAAAGTAAAATACATTCTGCATCGTGTGGGGAGAAACACCAGGGGCAAGGAGCATATGAACAATCATTTCTGCTTCTTCCAGGCAGTTCAGGGAGCTAGTTCTCTTAAATACCGGGCGACACATGACCCCATCTTCAGTCCCCAACTTCCCACACGACAGCCATGCCCCTGGCTCCCTGCCCCCCTGCCCTGAGCCTGGCCACGCTCCAGCTCTGCCACTGTGGGTCCTTCTTTGACAATTCGCTACTTGTCTACTTAGCTGCCAGTCTACCTCCGGGGCCAATTTCAAGTTTTTTGTCTATCATAGCTTCATTCCAACCATAGCAGCAAAGACAAGGGTGAGGGGACTCTCAGCTAAAAGGAGAAAATGGGTCTCCTGTTTCAAGCTCTTATCAAAAGGCAGGAGTCTAAATCCCCATAAGTCGAGTGGCATTGGACCTCTTTCATCTTTTTGACCTGCTCTTCCTCAAACTGGAAGGACGTTAGTGACACGAGGTGATGGATACACCTCACAAGGAGCAGAACCCTTAGAAGTGGAGGAAATGAATTCTGAAGCTTAAAGATATGAGAACAAGTGTGTGTATAAAGTCTGCTTCAGAATTCACTGCTTGTAATTTTGTCCTAATCTGACTCAGGAAGAAATATCTTGTGGTACATTTAGATTCTAACCTTTCGAAGAGCAAAAATACTCACGAGGCGGTCTTAACTTCCCTCGCCCAGCCTCGCTGGAGCATCAGAGGCAGGCCACTAATGGGATGGTGGTGGGGAGCCAAAGTTTCTTAAAATAAGTTGCTTTTCCACCATAAACAGCGTCTCCATTTGTCTGCTAAGTGTATGACTCTAACTGATCCAAAACGCTAGCTGAAAATGAACATACCCTGATGGCAGGTCAAACAACAGGTCAGGAACTTCATTTTTCATGATAGAGAAATCGGCCAGGCTAGAATGGGGGGAAGGGGCCTGTGTACTGAGCTTAGGTGGCTACCTGAGAGCCAGGAGCCCAGTCCCAGCTAATCACAGCTGCCAGCTCTCTGCCTTGCCACTCACTTCTATCATTTCTTCTTTCCACGCCCATGGAAACGACTTCCTGTTTATCAAACAAATGCTCCTTTCCAGAAGAGCCAGGGCCAGGCCAAGAGAACCAGCTGCTGGGGAGCAGGTTAACAAGAGTGCACTCACTTGAATATCACAGGTCCCTAACCCGTGCAGGCCCCAGGCTGCCACAGACAGCAGGGCAGGGTTTGTCACTTTGTTTTCCTTGCCAAGAATCCAACTACCTTACACCTTACTTACTGCTTGGTGCTTCTAGTTGCAATTGTTTATTTTTTNAGAGGGGGGAAGGGGAGGGGGAGAGGGAGGGAGAGAGAGGGAGAGAGAGAGAGAGAGAGAGAATGAGAATCCTAAGAAAGCTCCAAACCATCAGCACAGAGCCTGACTCCAGGCTCAAACTCACAAACACTGAGATCATAACCTGAGCTGAAATCAAGAGTCGTATGCTTAACAGACTGAGCCCCCCAGGTGCCCGGAGCTGCTATCTCTCTTCTTCATGCTCCTAGGCTTCCAGGCCAAAAGCCTTGCTGTCACCCCTTCTCCTCCCACACCCATGTCCAATCCATCAGCAGATTTTATTAGTTCTACCTTCAAAATACACCCAGACTTCAACAATCCCTCAGCCCACCTCCACCCCGCCCCGTGTGAGCAGCCTGGCCAGCCGCCGCTACCTCCCTCCTGGATCATTGTAATAGCTCGTCACACCGTCACACCGGTCCTAACAAGCATCCTGGATTCAGCCCCCCGGCCCCTGTGATCTACTCTCAAAACAACTGCCAGAGTAACACATTTCTAAAAGGCATTTTATTTTGAAATAATCACAGATTCACAGGAAGTTACGAAGACAGTATGGACAGATTCCAGGTGCCCTTCACCCATCTCCCTCCACGGAGTAAATCTTACAGAATTACAGAGCAAACGCAGAACCTGACATGGGTACAACAGGAGTACAGCCCTAGCTCATTCTATCCCCTGTGAACATTCCTGGGACTACCACTGTAACTGACATACAGAATTATTTGCAGTTTCTCGGTACTCAGTACTCTTGCAGATATAAAAACAAAAAGCGCGCTATTTCTTTTGTCCATCCCAAGTAAATCAAACTTTTTTTTCTTAAAGGTCTTGAGAAAACACAATTTCTTCGTGAGACACTTACAGTCACAAGATATGCTTTAATTCTTAAAGTGTTCAACTAGAACTATTTCTATTTTTTCCTATGCCTCCTTACTACATACAAAAGAATGTTCTAGAGGGGCATCTGGGTGGCTCAGTTGGCTAAGTGTCCAAGTTTGGCTCAGGTTATATGATCTTGTAGTTTGTCACTTCGAGCCCCGCGTCTGGCTCTGCACTGACAACTCAGAGCCTAGAACATGCTTTGGATTCTGGGTTTCCTCTCTCTGCCCTTCCCCTGCTTGTGCTTACACTTTCTCTCTCTCTCCCTCACTCCCTCTCTCTCTCAAATAAATCCACATTAAAAAAAAAGAATCCTCTAAGGATGATCAATGCTTCATAACTACAGATTACCTCAAGAAACATCAATGACAGAAAAGACTATAAACTTTTATAAAGACATATTTCTTTAACTCTTCATTATGCCACTAAACAAAGTTGGTGAACTAAGTACTGTTTACATTAGGTCTTCAAAACAAATGACGCTCTTTCACATTAATGTAAAAAGGAGGATTTGTTTTCTTGTAGCTCCTTAAAAAAATACTTCTAGACTAAGCTCCAAGCCCAGGCAGCCTATGAAACAGGAGTCCATAGATTCCAAAAGGCCTTTCAAGAATGTTAAAGTAGTTCATATGGGGGCACCTGGGTGGCTCAGTCTGTTAAGTATCCAACTTTGGCTCAGGTCATGGTCTCACGGTCCAAGGGTTTGAGCCCCGCGTCGGGCTCTGTGCTGACAGCTCAGAGCCTGGAGCCTGTTTCTGATTCTGTGCCTCCCTCTCTCCCTGCCCCTCCTTTGCATTAAAAAAAAAAAAAAAAAAAAAAGAATGTTCCTCAGATACTTCTTATGTAGTACAAGTGTCTCACTTGCCACACCAATATACTAGCAAATGTGGGCTGGCTAATTTTGTAATACAGAGGTTATTCCCTGATTCCTATAATTCACAGGCTCCAAATCAAGCTCATTCTTTAAAAGGCAGCTCTAAGGTTATTTATCTGAAGCTTTTCTTAACCTACTCAACTACCCTAGAAGAAAACACTCCATAATTTGTGTCTAATGGCCTTTACTCTACATCTTTCTACAACATTAGTGAACAGCTGTATTACAATTATTTCCTAACAGGTGTGTCTTCCCTTTTAGACTAGGGTTTCTTGGTCCATCCATGAGTTTCTATCCATGAATCCCTGCAAGGTGTAGGAAAATATGTATGGTGTGCCTCTATTTACAGGAAGGAAGAGAAAATACAAATATGCATGTGTGTGCATTTGTTTGTTCTCTAAAAGAAGTAATGTTAAGTAAAAATTTTCTAAAAATGGTTACTTATAGAGGAATGAAAAAGGGATGGAAACTTGACTTTACTGAATGTACTCTGTTTTATTGCTTTAAACTTGGAAACATGTAATGTTTTAAATAAATCAAACAATTCACAGTTGAATCAAACAGAAGAAAAAGCAATTTATAAAACTTGAAACCAAACTGAAAAAAATGAACCTAGCTGTAAGTTAAATTGTGACATAACCAATCAGAGAGTAATTTTTTAAGTGACAAACACAGTGTTTTTGCCTTAATGGCATATATCCTAAGGACAAAAAGAACCAGACTCCTTAGTATTTGTAATAATACTGTGATTGCTTTGAATCAATATTGTGCCCACTCATTCATATCAAATATGTAATTATGCAAAGTAATTTGGAACCACAATTTTCAGTATAAGAGAAACAAGATATAAATACACAATATTCAAGAACTTTAAAATGCTGAAATCTTACATTTCAACTGGAATGTTATTAGTACAAACAATGTTTTACTTTTCTCTCCTACAGCAGTACTGAGCATCCCTAGGGCACAGATTCTGGTCTCTCCTTGCTCTTTTCCACTTGAAAACACCACTGCCCCTAGAGACATGTTTGGTTCCAGGTCTGAGCTGAGAGGTATTCAGGGTACGCCTGGGATATGTTACCTAAAAGCAAGAAGTTATCGAAGACTACTGGGGACATGTCAAGAGGACACAGGTGTCAACTTAAAGAAGCTCCCACTGGCCAAGTGGAATAATTTAAACATTGAAGGACTAATGACTCAACACATCAAATGTACTAACACATGACTAAATGACATAACTAATGACTAAACACATCAAATGTATTAAAATTCATAAATTCACAATGATGTTATAAATCAAATCAACTTTTCTGGTTACCACTGGAGACTGATGGGTAGCAATTCATTATTCTGAAATTCAATTCATAAAGGAAAAGAACCAAGCGCTTATTTTGCCTTTACTACAGTTTCTAAACAGTTTACAGGCAAAGTTCTCCACAGAAGAAGAGTTACAAATACACAGAAAGAATGAGAGAATTAGAAAATCACAATTTTGCAATTTCTAATGAAATATGGGTCTGAGCAACTAAATAAGAAGGGTGGCTAAAACATTACATCAAGGGCTGATGGGAAACTTCCTAAGAATTTTATAAAACTTAACACACCACTAACCGTGGGGAAACCAGATGTTACACAACTCCTGACACGATACAAGAGAAAGACGATGAAGTAGTCCTGCCCCCCCACCCCTGCATCAGCCTGTGTCTAACCAAACCACTTCACACAAAATCATGACCTACAGGAACACGCTGAAGGACACAATAAGGATCCCAATCCATAATGTGGGAAATTTTAAAGTTGATCCAGTTTCTTCAACAAATAAATGGCACAGAAAGAAGTGTGTGTCTGCCGGAGACAGTTAGGGTCAGTACAAATGATAACAAATTTGAGACACTTGTTAACTAATGGATGTATGGATTTTGCTACATCATGATTTGAGCAAACTATGATAAGACGTTTTGAGACAAATGGAGAGAACTAACCATGCCCTGTTTATTTATTAAAAGAAAACACTATAAATGTTGTTGGATAGAAGAATGGTATTGTAGACTTTAGCTTTGATTATGAAAGAGTAGCTGATATTGGATTTATTCTCCCACTTTAACCATCTACAGAAGCTGGACTATTTGAAGACAATGGACAATAACCAGTAAAAGATTATGATTCTTCACAGAAAGAAAGCATTAGAGGTAAACTCCATATTCACCCCAAACCACAACCTAGGGAGACAGAGGCCAAGCAAAGAGAAGGAGGTTAGGGTAGAGGAAAGAGATCGGACTCAGGGGCTAGTAACGCAGCTAGAATTTGGACGGCGGGACAGCAGAGAAGGAGCACTACCAATTAGGATAAAAACTCCACTCAGGTACTTGGCTAACTCCCAAACCGCACATACAGAAAGCAAGACAATGGAAGGCCTGGCAGAAAAAGATTAATGGGAGAATGAAAGCTATAGAGAAATTTTTACATTTTCACACAGCATTCAGATGCTGGAGTTCAGATTTAGCTTATAAGGAGAGGTCTCTGTGAATATTCTAGGCACTCAGTTGAGATCTCATTGGACAAAACCCTAGGAGTAAGGGCTGTGCCACAGGGAATACTAAGTAAAACTCATAAACTCAACCTAAGAAAGCCTAAAAACAGCCCTCAACATGATCAAGTTGATCCATATGTAATTTAACTTCCTGCCCGAAGAAACTCAGCACTACAGAAGAGAACACAGTCCAGAGTCTCTACAACATGTCACCCTTAATATCGAGCAAACAACAACAAATTAGTAAACATGGGAAGAAGCAGGAAAAGTGACCAATAGTCAAGAGATTAAAGTCAATAGAAGCAAAACCAAAGATGACTCAGAGATAGTAGGCAAGGACTTCAAAATGACTACAATTAATATGTTAAAGAAAACACAGGACAAGATGTACAAAAAGGAGGGGCGCCTGGGTGGCTCAGTCGGTTGAGTGTCCAACTTTCGCTTAGGTCATGATCTCAGTTTGTGGGTTCAAGCCCCGTGTCGGGCTCTGTGCTGACTGCCAGCTCAGAGCCTGGAGCCTGTTTCAGAGTCTGTGTCTCCCTCTCTCTCGGACCCTCCCCTGCTCACGCTGTGTCTCTCTCTCTCAGAAATAAATAAAATATTAAAAAAAAAAAAAGATGTACAAAAAGGATGAAAAGACAGAATATGTCAAGGGAGAGCTAGAATCTAAAATATATGTAATCTAGGGGCGCCTGGGTGGCTCAGTTGGTTAAGTGTCCAACTTCAGCTCAGGTCATGATCTCATGGCTAATGAGTTCGAGCCCCACGTCAGGCTCTGTGCTGATGTGCTGACAGCCCAGAACCTGGAGCCTCCTTCAGATTCTGGGTCTCCCTCACTCTCTGCCCCTCCCCCACTCGTACTCTGGGTCTCTCTCCAGAAATAATACAAACATTAAAGAATTTAAATACATATAATCTATAACCATATATTCTAAAATGGCAAAACATTTGAAACTGAGAATTTCTTGGATAGGTCTCAAGAGCTAACAGAAAAAGACAGGATTGGTGACCTTGAATTAGGTATTATGGTTAAGTTTTTTAAAGGCCTTAGATATGCACATAACAAAATATTAAGTATTTGTGAGTAAATAAATATTTATGAGTGAGATTATGTGATTTCTTGAATTTGCTTTGAAATACTTTTAACCAAAAAAGTTGGGGTAAAGGGTGAAACAAAAACAGCAAAATGTTGCTAACTGTCAAAACTGGATGATGAGCACATAAGAGTTCATTATACTGTCCTCCTCCCTCTTACATGTATTTAAAAATGCTTGTATTAAAAAGCTTTTAGGAATAGAATCTATCATTTGTATACCTATGTTCATAACAGCATTCTGTCCAATAGCCAAAAGGTGGAAACAACCCATGTATCCATCTGCGGATAAATGGATAAACAGAAAGTGGTCTGTATACACAAGGGAATATTATGCAGCCTTAAAGAGGAAGGAAATTTTGACACATACAACATGGATGAGCCTCAAGGACATTATACAAAGTACAACAACCCAGTTACAAAGGGAGAAACACTGTATGATTCTACTGGTATGAGGTACCTAAAACAGTCAAGTTCATAGAGACAGAATGTAGAATGGGGCTGCCAAGGGACAGGAAATAAATGTGAAGTTATTGTTTAATGGGCACAGACTTTCAGGCTTTTGAGACAAAAAGAGTTCTGCAAATGGACAGTGGTGATGGAAGCACAATAACATGAACATAATAAATACCGGACTGTATATTTAAAATGGTTATGATGATAAAACTATGCAATGTGTATTTCACCATAACGGCTTTTAAAATGGGACCAATCTTCTCACAGTTTTGTTAACTGTTTCCTTCGCTGTGCAAAGGCTTTTTATCTTGATGACGTCCCATTAGTTCATTTTTGCTTTTGTTTCCCTTGCCTCCAGAAACATGTCTAGTAAGAAGTTGCTATGGCCGAGGTCAAAGAGATTGCTGCCTCCAGGATTTTGATCATTTCCTGTCTCACATTTAGGTCTTTCATCCACTTGGAGTTTATTTTTGTATCTGGTGTAAGAAGGTGGTCCAGATTCATCCTTCTGCATGTTGCTGTCCAGTTTTCCCAGCACCATTTGTTGAAGGGATTGTCATTTTCTCATTGGATATTCTTTCTTGCTTTGTTGAAGATGAGCTGACCATATAGTTGTGGGTCCATTTCTGGGTTTTCTATTCTGATCCATTGATTTATTCTGTTCTTTTGGTCTATTCCATTCTGTTCACTGGTCTGCTTTTGTGTCAGTACCATACTGTCTTGATGATTACAGCTTTGTAATATAGCTTGAAGTCTGGAAGTGGATGCCTTGAGCTCTGCTTTTCTTTTTCAAGACTGCTTCGGTTACTTGAGGTCTTTTGTGGTTCCATACAAATTTTAAGATTATTTGTTCTAGCCTTGCATTAAATGTGTAGACTGCTTTGGGTAGTATAGACATCTTAACAAAATTTCTCTTCCAATCCATGAGCATGGATTGGAAATTTCCATTTCTTTGTGTCTTCTTCAATTTCTTTCATAAGTGTTCTATAGTTTTCAGAGTACAGATCTTTTATCTCTTTGGTTAAAGTTTATTCCTACATATAAGTTTTGGTGCAATTGTAAATGGGATCAATTCCTTGATTTCTCTTTCTGCTGTTTCATTATTGGTGTTCAGAAGTGCAACAGATTTCTGTACATTGATTTTATATCCTGCAACTTTGCTGAATTTGTTTATCAGTTCTTGTAATTTTTTGGTGGAATCTTTTGGTTTTTCCAGAGAGTATCATGTCGTCTGCAAACAGTGAAAGGTTGACTTCCTCCTTACTGATCGGGATGCCTCTTATTTCTTTTTGTCTGCCTGCTGAGGCTAGGCCTTCCAGTACTAGGTTAAATAACAACAATGAGAGTGGACATCCTGACCATAGAGAAAAAGCCCAGTTTTTCCCCACTGAGGATGATATTAGCTGATCTTTTGTAAATGGCTTTTAGGATGCCGAGGTATGTTCCATCTCTCCCTACTTTGTTGAAGGGTTTTATCAAGAATGGATGCTGTATTTTGTCAAAGGCTTTTTCTGCATCTATTGAAAGGATCATATGGTTTTTATTCTGTCTTCCATTAATGTGATGTATCACGCTGATTGATTTGTGAATAATGAACTACCCCTGCAGCCCAGGAATAACCCACTTGACTGAAGTGAATAATTTATTTAATGTACTGTTGGATTTGATCTATTAGTATCTTATTGAGAATTTCTGCATCCTCGTTCATGAGGGATACTGGTCTGTGCTTCTTCTTTTTAGTAGGGTCTCTGTCTGGTTTTGGAATCAAGGTAATACTGACCTCGTAGAATGAATTTGGAAGTTTTCCTTCCATATCTATTTTCTGGAAGAGTATGAGAGGAACGGGTATTAACTCTTCTTTAAATGTCTGGTAGAATTCCCCTGGGAAGCCATCTGGCACTGGACTTTTGTTTGTTGGTAGATATTTGATTACTGATTAAATTTCTTTGCTGGTATTATAGGCCTCTGCACCGCCAAGGAAATAATCAACAAAACTAAAAGACAATCTACAGAATGGGAGAAGATATTTGCAAATGACATATCTGATAAAGAGTTAGTATCCAAAATCTATAAAGAACTTATAAAACCCAACACACACACACACACACACACACACACACACACACACACAAATAATCCAATTAAGAAATGGGTAGAAGACACGAACATTTTTCCAAAGGAGACATACAGATGGCTAATAGACACGTGAAAAGATGGTCAACATCACTCATCATCAGGGAAATACAAATCAAAACTACAATGAGATACCACCTCACACTAGTCAGAATGGCTATAATTAACCATACAGGAAACAACAGATGTTGGTGAGGATGCAGAGAAAGGGGAACCCTCTTGCACTGCTGGTGGGAATGCAAACTGGTGCAGCCACTGTGGAAAACAGTATGGAGGTTCCTCAGAAAGTTAAAAATAGAACTACCCTATGACCCAGCAATTGCACTACTAGATATTTCTCAAAGGATACAAAAATACTGATTCAAAGGAGCATATGTACCCCAATGTTTATAGCAGCTTTTATCAAGAGCCAATGTTACACACACACACACACACACACACACACACACACACACACACAGGAATATTACTCAGCCATCAAAAAGAGTGATGAACTCTTGCCATTTGCAATGATATGGATGGAACTAGAGTATACTATGCTAAGTGAAATAAGTCAATCAGAGAAAGACAAATACCATACAATTTCACTCATACGTGGAATTTAAGAAACAAATCAGATGAACATAGGGGAAGGGGGGAAAAAAGAGAGGGAAACAAATCATAAGAGGCTCTTGGGGCACATGGGTGGCTTAGTCGGTTAAGCACCTGACTCTGGCTCAGGTCATGATCTCACAGCCCATGGGTTCGAGTCCCACATCAGGCTCTGTGCTGACAGCTCAGAGCCTGGAACTGCTTCAGATTCTATGCCTCCCTCTCTCTCTGCCCCTCCCCCACTTGTGCGCTCTCTTTCTCTCAATAATAAATAAACATTAAAATTTTTTTTAAAAGACTCTTAACTATAGAGAACAAACTGAGGGTTGCTAGAAGGGTTGGTGGGTTGGGGATGGGCTAAATGGGTGATGGGTATTAAGGAGGGCACTTGTTGGGATGAGCACTGGGTGTTATATGTGAATCATGAATCACTGGGTTCTACATCTGTAACCAATTTTACCGTATGTGTTAACTAACCAGAATTTAAATAAAAACTTGAAATAAAAAAAAGACAAAATGGGAACAAATTCAGTCTCTCTCTCATACACACACACGCGCGTGCACACACACACACACTCACACAAACACACACACACACACACCAGCCCCGAAAATATCTTTGAAAAAGTTCCAAGTTTGAAAGCACACTGAAATATAATGCACTAATTCCAAACACGTGACAAAAATCTGTTTACATAAAATCAAATTTCTATGTATTATGATTAAGCTACCTTTAATTTTCCTAGCAGTTTTACTTTGTCAGAGAAACTACTTTTTCTGAAGGAGGTTAGGGGGGAAAACAGTTCGGAGAACCCTTGGGAAAAATATTACTATAGGAGCCAAGCAAACATATTCCCTTGGGACTTGTATATATTAAATGCAGGAAGAATACTTGGATAGCTCTCCGGGGCATTTATTTTCATATGATGGTAGAACTGGCAGGGTGATCACCCAGCTATGGCTAGATGTTTAGTAATAAAGTAAGGTCATCAAACTACATTTACAAGCACTAAACACAGGTGGTTTCCTCACATATCCTGGGCAGGCTGCAAGCATAAATGCTAAAGTCATAGCTGATATTAAGAAAATAAAACCAAAAAATGAAGAATAATGAATAGGAAATTAATTGGGGAAGAGACAGAAGGAAGCTGTGTTAATTCAGAGTGATAACATGAAGCTCAGTGGTACAGCTATCTGCTTCTGTCAGTAAAGCCTGAGAAAACAGCCAGCTTTTATAGCCAAAGGGAGTAAATAACTTAGTGGAAAGTAGTGTTCTAGGTGTAAAGATATAGCAAAGGTTGTAAGAATTAAATAGGAAAAACATGTTACATAAACAAATCACAAGCCCAGTATGTAGCGGTGTGTCCACATCAACGTGACCATGTTCTCAAACAAACCAAAGGCTCCAAGAAAACGTATGTGAGACGCTTATCACAGTGTCTGCTATGCACAGTTATGCAATTCAGCCTTTCCCACTCTGGGCCCAACCAGTCAGTAGCATACATAGATGGTGTTAAGAGAAGTTCTAGGTTCCCTATGTGCTGGCACCATTAAGGAAATGTTATTTTTAAAGCGTCGAGAATGTCCATATCAAATCATACACACTTCAACCAACTGCTGCTAATAATTTATTATAAATGCCCATGAGTTCTGCCTGGTTTTCAGGAAACTTTTCTTGATAAAATGCTGGATTTATGACTTCATGGTCTCAGATAGGAAGTTTGGGGATATTTATCTAAAGAAATCATACTGTGGAAGCTTTAAATTATAAGTTTAGTGGTTTGCCAAACTAACCAGTTTCTCAATTGTATTTGTAAAATTAAACAGACACACACTGTCATGGCTGCCCCTAGCAATATAGTTCTGAGTAGTACACAACACTCACTTCAACATATCACATGCATGAGTCATAAGAGTTCATTCAATAACCATTTATGGAAGCCTATTAAATTGCTTGGGACTTGTAACCTTCACGATCTTTCTCTGTGGCTATCCAGAAAACAAAAAGGTGTTTCCCCACATCAAAAACTCATTCACTCAAGCATGCTATGGAACAAAGTGAAAACTGCATGTCTGACTTGGTTATATTTCATTGCAACACAATGCAACAATTTCACTTACTCCATGTTAGAGCCAGCATGAAGCAGTGACGTGCATGCATACAATTCAAATGCCATACTCTGCAGTCTAGTGACATTCTTTCATTCACTTAGTCGTTCATCCAGCGGATGAAATATTTACTGGGCGTGTGTTCTCTGCAGACACTCTTCTAAGTGTGAGAGATTTAGCAAGGCTCAAAAGTGTACAGTCTTTACTCTCATCTATGTCAGCTGTTGTTAAGAATCAGGAAGGTAAATGAAGGAAGGAGATACAGGACAGTGGGCCGGCAGAAAAGGGAGACTGTAGACAGCCTGGCTAGCAGAGACCTCTCTAATAAGGTAACATTCGATAAGAGATCTGAAGGAAATGGAAGAGTGAGCTATGCAGGTATCTGGGAAAAGAATATTTCAGGATGAAGGAATGGAATATATAAAGGACTTAAAGGGAGCATGTAGCAGAGAGTTTAAGGAACAAAACAGACATGTCAGTGTGAAACGGAGAGTACTAAGGGCTGAGGTCAGGGAAGTGGCTGGAGGCCAGATTATATAGTTTCACAGACCACAGAAAGGGCTATGCATTTCTTCCAAACAGATGGCAAAGACGAGAGAAGCAGCTGACTGGTAAGATTTCACTTTCTGTTTTAAAGAATCACTCTCACTGCAATAGTGGAGTCAGGGCAGATTCAGGGGACACTGGTTGAAGGCTGCTACAGGAATCCTAGCAGATGACTGTGACCTAGACCAGGTTGGTATTGGTGAAGATGGTGATTGAACTCAGCATACATTATGAAGGGTGAGTCACCAAGATTTACTGATAGTTTTGGCATGAAGTGTGAGCAAGGGAAAATTAAGTGTGACTCTCTAGAAGCTTTTGATGCCAGCGCCTGGATGAATGGAGTTGCCATTATTGAGATGGGGAAGATGGCTGAGAAGAGAAAGTTGGGAAATGGACATCAGTTTGCATAAGGCAAGGCTGAGAGGTCTATTGGACATCTTGTGTCAAGTAAACATTTGGATATATAAACCTAGAGTTCAGAGGACAGGGCCGGCTGGAGACTTAAAATTCAGGAGCCAAAAGTTTAATGAGTCATACAAAAGCAACTAGGGAGTAGATGGGCATAGAAAAGAAATGAGGTCTGAGGACTGGGCCAAAGAGTATTCCAAAATTTAGATGTCAGGAAAATGAGTAGGATCTGGCCGAAGAACCACCAAAGGAAAGGTGACAAATTAAGAGACTATTTATTGTTTAAACTACCGAATTTAGTGTCAGCAAGTGACAGACACAGAAACACACACACACATGCACACACATGAAAGAAAGAAAGAAAGAAAGAAAGAAAGAAAGAAAGAAAGAAAGAAAGAAAGAAAGAGAGAGAGAAGGAAGGAAGGAAGGAAGGAAGGAAGGAAGGAAGGAAGGAAGGAAGGAAGGAAGGAAAACTTACTAGAAACAGTTTTATAGTGGAGGTGTGTTCAAAAGAAGAAGGAAAAAGGCAATTAACTCTTTAGCAAAATCAGGGTAGATTTCACAGAAAGTAGGACATTTGAGAAGGGTCATGCAAGCTGAGTAGTAACGAAAGGGCAAAGGAGAATAGCTGGGCTTTTGTATCTTGTGTTCTCACACTTCCTACTGAAATCCCCTTTCAACCGATTGTTCTGAGACCACAAATACCTTTATGGGCTTCCAGAGGAATAAAAGGACAATATTCCACGAGGAATTAAGAAGTAAGTAATCAGGAAGTTTTCTAAGTCCCCGCTACCTTCACACTACCCAGGTATATGCTAGGGTATCTGCCCATGTATATGCTGGGGTATCTGGTAAACCCCTTTCTGCTTCTCTTGCCTACATGTATTAAAGACACTGAAACCTACATCAGTCTACTGCTCCACCCAGTCTCCCAGTTACTTTAGAAATATCAACAGCCATGAGGATAATCTATTTGACAATTTAGCCTCATGACTCCTTGAACCTTCTTTACCTCCAGTGACCTGTAACCCCATCAAAGTTCAGCAACTGTTCCTCTGGCCACATCTTGAACTTGCCTTTGCTTGATGTTTTCCTACCTTTGAAATTTTATTTTATTTTTAATTTTTTAAATGTTTTATTTATTTTTGAGAGAGAGACAGCATGAGCAGGGGAGGGTCAGAGAGAGGGGGAGACACGGAATCAGAAACAGGCTCTAGGCTCTGAGCTAGCTGTCAGCACAGAGCCCAATGCGGGGCTCGAAGCCACAAACCATGAGATCATGACCTGAGCTGAAGTCGGACGCTTAACCGACTGAGCCACCCAGGTGCCCCATACCTTTGAAATTTTAAACTTCAATAGTATACTCCCCTCTCTCTTAACATAACCTTCTAGGTCAGCAATGTTGAACAGAAACAAAAGGTGAGCCATTTTAATATAATTTAAGATTTTCTAGTAGTCACACTCAAAAGCAAAAAGTATCATTCATTTTGAAAGTTTTATATTTTATTCAACCCAATACACCAATCCCAACCCAATCACTACAACATCAGCATAAATATTAGCAATGCGATGCTACTTCAAATTCCAGTGTGTACTTGACAGTCTACCCCATTTCAGACATTAAATTGTCTATAGTCTAAAGTGCAATATAATTTTGCCAAAACAAGAGCTGTGTTTAATGAAAAGGTATTTTACACTGTGTGTCATAAAGAAACAGGCCCTGCCCCATGTGAAGATCTGGCCTTTTCCCTTGGCTTCTGAGAGGTCATCTCAGAGCCTCTGGCATGTTATGTGACGGGAGCATCGTTGCTTGCCTATGGGGCTTGGTTCGTGCCAGACAATCTAACAACATGATTTAACATGGAAGTGGTCATACTCATCCAGTCTTAGAGTAGAGGCTGGCCACACTAGGAATACCAACAATGTGATTGAGGGTGTGAGTTTTTGGGTCACGCAATACCAGATGACCTGGTGAGATGAAGCATATGGGCAATCAATCAACTATGCCTACAAAACTCTGAACACAGAAACTCAGGTCAGCTTCCTTATACGCAGTCCTCAGTGCATACTGTCCCACATCAGTACCAGGACACTATACATCCTGATTCCACAGGGAGAGGAAAACAAAAGCTCTGTGTTTGGTACTGCTCATGGACTCTATGCTTCTTCTCCTAGCTGATTTTAACTGGTATCCTTTCCCTGTAGTAGACTGCAACAGTGAATATAATGGCTTTCAGTGAATTCTATGAGTCTTTATAGCAAATCATCAAAGGTAAGGGTGGTTTTGGGAAATTTCCAAACTTGCAGTTAGTGTCAAAGTGAGGGTGGTCTTGGAGACTATGCTCTAACTTTGTAATTAGCTAACTCTCTCAGCCAGCCTAAAACTCCTGGCACACTGCCTTAAGTTTTTAGTTTTACATATAAAGTATATCACATTCAAAATTCACTTCCTCAGTGGTACTACCTACATTTCAAACACACAATAGCAACATGTGGCCAGCGGTTGCTGTATCGAGCAGTGCAATTTTAGACTTTGATCCCTCTGATCCCCTATGCGCAACACACTTCCTTCTCGATTTCATCTAAACCTCTAGCTTTTTCAGTTTCTACTATTTAATATCATCCATCCTGATCTCATGTGCCCTCATCCCCCTTTCACCCCAAGCCTAATGACCCAGACATTAGTTATTTTATTGTCAGTGGCCTCAACTCTTCTGTCAAATGTCTCTCTTCTTCTGCACATGTTCTGTAAACCACCAATACTGATCGATCCAACTGTCTTTCTTACCCCATTTATCCTCAGGCTGTTGAGTACCGCTGAGGGAAAAAAAGCATTCCATCCTGTATAACAGAACAAGTTCATGGTTTCCTATTGCTAGGACCTCTCATCAACTCTTTTAGCTGTCCTTGATCACTCCCTTCTGTCACTCCCAGGAGCAGCTAATTTCACCTCCTCCAGAGGCATCTAGGTTCCTATCCTTTCACCTTTAACTGTCAGGTGCTGATCTGGCCTCCTACTTCAGGCAGAAAATTAGACAGAAGGTGGGCAGTATACTTTACTTCATATTCTTCTACGTAAAAAAACACCTACGGCCACATATGTCCTTCTTCCACTGTCTCTGGGCAGAGCCAATCCCTGGTAACTGTGTTCACAGATCAAGCACCTCCTATTACTCATGGACCTAGCAGTGCCGGTTTTCTTTCCCACACTGATTATAGTCAAAGTCATCTTGCTCACTACTGTCTCCTTAACTTCACCCTAAGATCAAGTCTTATATTTAAACAAAACAAAACAAAATGCCCCCTTGGACTTTGTCAAGTACTGACGGGATCTAAGATTTGACCAGAATTTAACAAGTTAATATGCCACAGATGCATGAATGCTGGCAAAGACATGAGACCCTCTAGGTCGGAGACAAAGGACTTTGGTATACAGGGCATAGCAAGCAGCATGAGCATCAACATGCTTTCTTCAGTTACCCAAAGCCTAATTCCCATAGACTGATGTGAGGGACCGGGGCACATCGGCACATTTAGCCGGGTGCATTGCAGAGACGAACCTGAAACGTTACAAGTCTTCAATAATGACAGCTGCCAGTGAGAGCTCACTATGTACCAGCTGGTAGTCTAAGCATTTTTATTTGTAAAAAAAAAAAAACTTCTTAGAAATTGAAATATAATTAGCATGACATAAAATTAACTATTTTAAAAAGTGTACAATTTGGGGGCACATTGGTGGCTCAGTCAAATGTCTGACTCTTGGTTTCAGCTCAGGTCATGATCTCACAGTTCGTGAGTTTGAGCCCCATGTTGGGCTCTGCACTTGCACTACAGATCCTGCTTGAGATTCTGTCTGTCTGTCTGTCTGTCTCTCTCTCTCTGCACCCCCCCCCAAACAAACAAACAAAGTGTATGCTTTGGTGGCTTCAATATATTCACTACGTTGGGCAATCATCACCACTATCTAATTCTAGAATATTTCCATTACCCCAAACAGAAACCCTCTACCAATAAGCAGTTAGTCTTCCTTCTCCACACCCCTGTCCTGTGGTAACCATGAACTGACTTTCTGTCTCTACAGATGTGCCTTTTCTGGACATTTCAAATAAACGGACTCATACATGTGGTTTTAGTGTCCAGCTTCTTTTATGTAACAATGTCTTCCAGGTTTATCCATGCTGTAGTTTATATCAGCACTTCGTCCTTTTTACCACAGGATAATATTCATTGTATGGATATACCACATTTTATTTATCCATTCATCAGTTGATGGAAATGTGACTTACTTCAACTTTGTAGCTATTTTAAATAATGCTGCTGTGCACATGCTGCACAGGTCTATGCACAGATGAGGCACTTTAAAAACACACGGTTCTAGGGCATGTAGGTGGCTCAGTTGGTTAAGTATCCTACTCATGGTTTTGGCTGAGGTCATGATCTCACAATTCATGAGTTCAAGCCCCGCATCAGGGTCTGTGCTAACAGCAAAGAACCTGCTTGGGATTCTATCTCTGTCCCTCCCCCACTCACACTGTCTCCCTCTCTCTCAAATTAAATAAACCTTAAAACACACACACACACACACACACACACACACACTCTCTCTCTCTCTCCTTACAACAACTTCTAAGATGAGTAGTACCATCATCATCATCATCATCACCATTATTGTTTTCATTTTAAAGAGGAAGACACTAAGACAGTGAGGTTTAAAAACTTGCCCAAGTTCACAAGGCTTTAAGTGGAAGAATTAGGATTTGAATCACAGCAGTCTGACTCTACCCATGTTCTTATCCATTAACCATTCTACTACTAATCCATTTTCTCTGTCTCCAACACGGCTACTTATCAGATTCTCCCCAGGTCTCATCGGTTTTATTGCCAATAGCCTAAGTGCTCTCTCAGACACTAATCTCATCACCTTCAAACCCACTCTTATTTTGACACCAAGGTACCCTTCCTAAAACATACGTTGGACTGTGCCCTGACCCTTGCTTAAAGTCCTTCCATGGCTCACTATCATCTAACAGTGGATGAAATTATAGTGGCCAAAGATTCATTTATTTAAAAATATTATGTGGAAATTCAATAAGCATATTAGGTTTAAAAGGAGAGATACGATTCTTTTGTTGAACAGGAGGGAAAAATGGGGAGTGGTTGAATGTATTTGGAGGAAAGTATGAACTGTAAGCCTTGCCTTACATACCTACCATCTCAGAGAAGGCATCTTAGACATTTCCAAAGAACCTTTAAAACCTCTGGAATAATTCAAAAACCACCAGCACATCACTTAATGCTCTAAATCACTAGTTCTAGTTCCCTAAATACACCAAGTTGTTTCATGCATTAAAGTCTTTACTATGTTACTCGTCCAGAAAGCGGATTTCCACTCAGCCAACTTCTCATACTTGAAAACTCTGTTCAACCATTACTTTCTCCACAGACTTCTCTAAGCCTCCCCTTCTGCCGCCCATTGCAAATACTGCTTGCTATCTTTATCACATTTCTATCGTTGGCATCCCTTGTGCAATACAACACTCAAAATGGAAGACAATTCTAAATACAGTATGACTGCCACAAAGGGGAAGAGCACTACAACTCTCTCAGCAAATCTGAAATTGAGTTGGAATCAAGCAGCCAACTACTGCCCCAAACAGTTTGGTGTCATAATCTGCTAATAACAGAAGGATAAAATTCCCAGCTAATAATCTTTACATCTGGAGCAGAAACTTCCAAACACCGTGATTCATCATCTCAAGCAACCTTGCAAAACTCTGGATCAAACCCACCATGTTCTATAATCCAATACCTAAGCTGCCAAATACTGCTAACAAAGAACCCATTAAAAAAAAAGCCACAAGTGGAGTCCCAACAAAGTTAAGATTCTCAACATTTGCTAACCTATCAATGTGCTTTTAGTCCGTCAACTTGTCCTGTGATCATCTACTTCTTTCATTTCCTTTAGCTATCATCATTCCATAATATCATCTCAGCATACAGTTTTCCTACCTTTCAAACACTAGTATTAAGTACTCAGACTCTAAACTTTAATCCCCCAAACATCAATCTCACACAAATACTTCTACACTCTCACCAGCTTTTGTCTCCTCCTTGAGGAATGTTCCATTAAATCTCACTCTCTCCCCTATTTCTACAT
The DNA here is from genome assembly GCF_008692635.1 of Crocuta crocuta. Lineage (NCBI taxonomy): Eukaryota > Metazoa > Chordata > Mammalia > Carnivora > Hyaenidae > Crocuta > Crocuta crocuta. The sequence continues at coordinate 6,707,154 of NW_027527824.1, read as the reverse complement.
TCCTCTGGCTCCATTGGTTCTTTCCCCTCAAATAAATTATAGATGTAAGTCAAATAAATAATAAAAAGACAACACACATTCAACCATGGCCTTCAAAGTTAGGGTGCTGAAATTATCGTAGTGGTTGCTCTACAGATTATTAACTATGCATTTTAATTTATCACAATCTACTTCCAATTAACACTGACTTGATTCTGGTAAAACATAGCAACTTTATTCCAATATGGCTCCAATTCCTCAACCTTCCTTTAGGTACTTATATTACATCAATATATGTTAGAAATCCAGAAATAAAGTGTTCTAAATACTTCTTTAAGCCTTTTTCTGTCTTTTAAAGAATTAAGGAAAGGAAAAAGAGTATATTTATGTAATTTATTTTCTACATATTCATCTTTTCTGATTTTTTTTTTTTATGTTTCATTTATTTCTGAGAGAGAGACAGACAGCGTAAGCAGGGGAGGGTCAGAGAGAGAGAGACACACAGAATCTGAAGCAGGCTCCAGGCTCTGAGCTGGCTGTCAGCACAGAGCCCGACGCAGGGTCGAACCCACGAACCTTGAGACCATGACCTGAGCCGAACTGGGACACCCAACCGACTGAGCCACCAAGGTGCCCCTTTTCTGATTTTCTTTATTTCCTCCTGTGGATATAAGTTGCCATTTGGTGTCATTTCCTTTCAACTTGAGCACTTTCTTAGGATGTCTTGTATAGCATGTCTCTCAGGCCCTGGTTACTTAGGAACGTGTTTATTTTGCCTACATTTTAAAGGATAGTTTTGCTAGATAAAGAATTTATGGTTCACAGGTTTTGTTTTTTGTTGTTGTTGTTGTTGTTGTTGTTTTAGCCTTCTAAATATGTCAATCTAACTCTGGTTTCTCTTCAGATCATATAAATCTTTCGCCTTTTACTAAACATGTCAACCTACTGCCTTCGGCCTCTATTTTTTTTCCTGATAAGAACTCAACTATAAATCATGTTGTTTCCCTGTATGTGATGAGTCATTTTCCTCTTGCTGCTTTCAAGATTCTCTCTCTGTCTTTCAGCAAATTGACAATATATGTCTAGATGTGGATCTCTCTTGGATTTTTCCCACCTGAGATTCACTGAGCTTCTTTTTTTTTTTTTTTTAAATTTTTTTTAATGTTTTATTTATTTCTAGGAGAGAGAGAGAGACAGCGTGAACAGGGGAGGGTCAGAGAGAGAGGGAGTCACAGACTGAAACAGGCTCCAGGCTCTGAGCGGGCAGTCAGCACAGAGCCCGATGCGGGGCTCGAACCCACGAACCGCGAGATCATGACCTGAGCGAAAGTCGGACGCTTAACCGACTAAGCCACCCGGGCGCCCCTCACTGAGCTTCTTGAAACTGTAAATTAATGCTTTATTATACATTTTGGAAGTTGTTGGTCATTACTTCTTCAAGTATTTTTTTCTGTCTCTTTTTCTATCTCATCTCCTTCTGGAATTCCCATTACAAATATATTGGTTTACTTCATCTTGTCCCATAGGTCTCCGAGGCTCTGATTATTTTTCTTCAATCATTTTCTCTCTATTCTTCACTCTGGATTTTTTTTCTATTGATATTTTAAGTTTGTTGGTTTTTTCTTCTTCCACTTCAAATCTACTACTAAACACATCTAGTGAATTTTTCATTTCAGTTACTATACCTTTCAACTCTAGAATTTTCATATTGTTCCTTTTTATAATTTATTTTTCATTACTGGGATTTCCTATTTGTTGAGTCATTGTCATCATACTTTCCACTTAAACATGGTTTCTTTTAATTGTCTGAACAAATTTATAATAAAGTTTTTGCTAAAAATAACATCTAGACATGCTCAGAGAAATTTTCTACTGGCTACTTTTCTTCCTAAGGATAGTCACATGTTCGGGTTTTTTTTTTTTTCCTTTAACATCTATAGTGGTTTTTGTTTTTTTGTAATGTTTATTTATTTTTAAGAGAGAGAGACAGAGCATGAGCAGGGGAAGGGCAAAGAGAGAGGGAGACACAGAATCTGGAGCAGGCTCCAGGCTCTGAGCTGTCAGCACAGAGCCTGATGCAGGGCTCAAACCCACGAACAGTGACATCATGACCTGAGCTGAAGTTGGATGCTTAACAGACTTAGCCACCTAGGTCAACATCTACAGTGTTTTCTAATAAAACTGTACATTATAGGTAATATGTTTAGCCAATTCTGGATTATGACTTTTCTCCTTGAGGATTACTGTTGTTGCTACTTTTATTTTATTTGTTTTTATTTTTGTAGCAATCTTGTCAGAAATAATCTGAGAATCTGTCTCCTTGTGGTATGTAGCCATGGACTTCTGCTAAAATTTTTAAAAAATTCTTATTTTTATTTTTTAATGTTTATTTATTTATTTTGAGAGAGAGAGAGAGCAGGCAAGGGGCAGAGAAAGAGAGGGAGAGAATCCTAAGCAGGCTCCGCACTGTCAGCATGATGCCCGACACTGGCCTCTGTCTCACAAACCATGAGATCATGACCTGAGCTGAAATCAACTGAGACACCCAGGCACCCTCTCCCTTACTTTTATTCTTTAGCATGGCTTCCTTGACGTCATCCCTATGTGTACACTGATAAGTGACTAAGCCAGTAGACTTTTCACCCTCCACTGACAAACCTACTGGTGAGTTCAGTAGTGCATTCCAAGTTCAGAAAGCTTTAAGTCGGCCTCAGCTTTTACTCTTTGCTGGGCTTTCTCAGGACTTCTCAGAAGATGCCAGTCCCCCAGTGAGCCAGATGTGAATGAAGAACTTATCTTATCCTGTTGTGGTTCTCTACTAACAAGATCTCCCTACTGAATTTCTGGCTAGGTGACCATTCTGTGGCCTGCCCCCAGCAAGATCACAAGAACTAGCTAGCAAGGCTCTGAGCTTTCCATGTGTTTCTTTCCGAGCTTGCTAGTTTTACTGACAACACAACTGGGCATGAGGGGGTTTTGATTTTTTGTTTTTGTTTTCTTTTCCAAATAAAGTCAGCTGCCTCTGGCAACAAAGCTGCTCGTTTTAAGGCCAGCTCAGCCTTCCTTACATTACTCTTTCCCTTGGGAAGGGAAGGCAAAGGATACAGGAGCTCAGGCAGTAAGGCCAAAGATCCCCACTCTCCTTCTCACAGATTCCAAAGATTTTCATGAATTAAAGTTTCTCAGTGTAATGTCTGTCACTGATTCATTTTCAGAGTCCTAATGGTTATTTTGACAAGCCTGCCACTTTTGTATTTGTTCCTTGGATAGGATATTTGCCAACTTCTTCACTTTGTCATTGTCTGAAGTCCTGTGACGTCTGTTTCTCTCATCATTTTCAATGTCTAACCTGTATATATTTTAGGTTACAGTTACTATATTATATAACATTTATGTTTACATACATATATTTGAATAAGTTAGAGTACACAATTTAAATGGTGTTATTAATATGTTAGATATCAACTTTAGAAAACAGTCTTCAAAACTCTGCTTCCTCTTCCTCACTATGCACTCAGATCTCAGCCCATTACTTCTGATTTCTATTCTTACCTCACTAGTGCAACAGCCAGCACTGAGAACTTCTCTATCACAAAGCCAGAGGCTACCGCTCAGCTTTTATCTTAATTTACCTTTCTACATCATTCAATAATGTGCCTTATTGAAACACCTGTTTTCCTTGTCTTTTATAGTACCACAATCTTCTTTCATCAACAGGTTTTTCATGTACTTCATGGCCTTACCTTCAACTTTTTAAAAAAATTTTTTACATTTTTTGGGGGAGGGGGAGACTAAGCATGGGTAAGGAAGGGGCAGAAAGAGGGAGATGTAGAATCTGAAGCAGGTTCCAGGATCTGAGCTGTCAGTCAGCACAGAGTCTGATGTGGGGCTCGAACTCACATACTGTGAGATCATGACCTGAGCTGAAGTCAGACACTTAACTGACTGAGCCACCCAGGTGCCCCACCTTCAACTTAAATACTGATGGTACTAAGGGTCTTATTCTTAAACCTGTTCTTTTTTAAAAAAAATTTTTTAATGTTTATTTTTATTTTCTTGAGAGACAGAGCATGAGCGGGTGAAGGGCAGAGAGAGAAAGAGACACAGAATCGGAAGCAGGCTCCAAGCTGTCAGCACAGGGTCTGATGCAGGGCTCGAACTCATGAACTGTGAGATCATGACCTAAGCTGAAGTCAGATGCCTAACCTATTGAGCCACCCAGGTGCCCCTTAAACCTATTATTTTCTGTATGATCCCATACCAACGAACAACTATCATCTCTCTGCTAAGGAAACAATATCCTAGGCTCCATCTTATCCCCGATTTCCAGACTATGGTTTCCAATGACTTGATACACAACTTCCATCAAACTGGTGCCTCAAACTCCATGTGACACAGTTCATCTGATCTATTTTTCACACCTGCATCCTCTTACTAAATGACACTACCATTCACACCAATAACACAGTAAGAAATCTAAACATCTTAATACACTCTTACTCATTTTCTCCTTTAATAATTCCATTTTCAAAAGGTTTAGTAAACCCCTGATGTGCTTAATTAATCTAAAATTTAGAATATTGGCCACTTTTTTTACATTAATAATGATAACACAAAAGCCTCAAAAAGAGAAGGTGGAGTTATTATTATGTAAGAAGAGGAGAGACTGCTATTTTATAAATACTAGCTCTGTAAATAAGCCACTGCCTGTACCTGAATCTCAGTAATAATACTTATCTAAAAAATCTGTCTCACTCTCTCTTTCAATAGGGATTTAATAACAAGAGAATACAAAAATATTTCATATTGATACTGCTATGTCCATGACCTAAATTTTCAAGACAGAAATCTGGTTTATATTTGTAATAAAAGATTCTTCCCAGGATACTTAATTGAAGGCTTTTATATGGAAGAACAGATTCTTCAACCTGGTAAATGGGGTAATACATGTAATCTGGAGTCAGACAGTCCTTGGGTTAAAATCTCAGCTGTATTAGTTACTCTTGAGGTAAATTATTTAGTCTCCTTGAATCTCAGTTTCTTTGTAAAGTGATGACAAAAATATCTGTATTTCAAGATTAAAATGAAAGAGATGAGTCACTTTCTTACTTCAAAACCTCATTTTTCTCAGATATTAATGTATATCTTCCTAACTGGTATTGGCATGTTCCATCCCAACTCTTCCTCACATGGCAATAATTCAAGATAAAGTTCAACTGTTTTACACTCTTGGTTCATTTGCTCATTTACTCATTCATTCAGTAAACAGCTATTGATCATTTCCCTCAGTAAATATTTGAGTCCACCAGTATGAACTGGAGAGCAAGAAGAGACATGGGGATAGATACAATGGTGAGCAAAAACAGGCATGGCCCCTGAATTTGTGGAGGTTTGTGCCTGGTAGAGAGAGAAAAACCATTAAATAATTACAAAAATAAATGTAAAACCACAACTGATATAAGTACTACTAAGAAAGGACTTAGTGCAATGAGGGGGTACGATAGGGGAGTTGGCCAAGTCAGAAATGTCATTCAGAGCCCTTCATTATTTATTGAGCCTTTCCTATCTTACCAGCCTCATTTCCAGGCATTTTCTCACATACTACCTATATTTAAACCATACAAAACAACTTAAAGAATATGAAACATGCCACACTTTCTCTCGTCTTGAAATCTTCCGAACAGGCTACAGCATCTCTGAAATACTTCATTCCCCCTACTTAATTCCAGCAAGAATCTGAAGGGGCAGCTCTTGCATTACTTCTTTAATACCTTCATCACACATGATGCTAATATTAATCACCACCTCAACCTAGTAATTGATTGTCTCCTTTATAGATGATTGGTATTTTATGGGGAGTTATTGTGAAATTATGCCAGAATCTGGTCTTCTTCAGTATTTGTTTCCCAGGTGCTGAAACAAATTGCCACAAGGTAGATGACATCTAAGAATTATAATTTATTCACTCACAGTTCTGGAAGCAAGAAGTCCAAACCTGAGGTATCACCAGGGCTTCGCTCCATCTACATGCTTTAGGGGAGGACCTTTCCTGCACCTCTGCTGGCTTCTGGTGGCTGTCAGTTTTCCTCGACTTGTAGCCACATCACTCTAACCTACTTTGATCTTTTTTAAGACTCTTTTGACTATTCTGGGTCACTTATAATTCCACACAAAGTTTATAATCTGCTTGTCAATTTCTACAAAAATGTGAGCTCAGATTCTGATGGGGATTGTACTTAATCTACACATCAGTCTGAGTAGTACTGCCATCTTAACAATGTTAACTCTTAAAATCCAGGAACGTGGGATGTTTTTCCAATCATTAAGATCTTTTTAAATTTCATTCAACACTATTTTGTACTTTTCAGACTATAAAATTTGCCATTTCTTTTGTTAAATTTATTCCTAAGTATTTTATTCTTGTGGATGCTACTGTGAACTGAACTGATTTCTTTCTTTCATTTTCAGATCACTCATTGTAAGAATATAGAAATATAACTGATATATTGCTCTTGTATCCTGCAACTTTACTGAACTTTTATATAGTTCTTATAGTTTTTCAGTGGATTTGTCAGGATTTTCTATATACAAGATCATGTCATCTGTGAGTCGAGTTAGCTTTACTTCTTCCGTTCCAATCTAGATGCCTTTTACAGGTCTTTCTTATCTAACCGCTGTGACTAGAATCTCCAGTACAATGTTTAAACAGAAGTCGAGAGAGATGAAATCTTTGTTTTATTCCTGATTGGAGGGGAAAAACATCTAGTTGTTCACCATTAAGCACAATGTTAGCTATGGGTTTTTTAGAGCTCTTATCAGATTAAGAAAGTTCCCTTCAAAGTGCCTGGGTGGCTCAGTTGGTTAAGCATCTGAATCTTGATCTTGGCTCTGGTTATGATCTCACAGTTCATAGGATTGAGGCCCACACTGGGCTCTGTGTTGGTAGTGTGGAGCCTGCTCGAGATTTTCGACTGCATGCTAGGGAGGGGCAGGGGGTCCACAGTCCCTCACGATGGGCATTGCTCAAGGGTCCACTCTAGTCAGATTTAGGTCTGCTGTTCTGTTTGTTTTCTTTGTACTTCATGTCTTTTTTGTTGTTCTATTTCTCCATTATTACTTTCTTTTCCATTTAATGAATATTTTCTTTCTTTTTAAATTTTTTTTTAACATTTATTTTTGAGAGACAGGGAGAGACAGAGTATGAGCAGTTGAGGAGCAGAGAGAGAGGGAGACACGGAATCTGAAGCAGGCTCCAGGATCTGAGCTGTCAGCACAGAGCCCTACGTGGGGCTCAAACTCACAAAACTGCAAGATCATGACCTAAACTGAAGTCAGAAGCTTAACCAATTGAGTCACCTAGGCGCCTCATTTAGTGAATATTTTCTAAGGAAGTACTTCAATTTCTTTAATAATTTTTTATATTATAATTAAAAAACATTTTTTAGTGAAGCTCTAGGGCTTACCATATATACTTTATTTTAGCCAAATGGCTCCTAGCTTATATTAGCTTAACTTTCCAGTGACTATATGGAACTATTCTTTATAGCTCTATTTCTTTTACTCCCTTTTGTAGTAACTGTTCAATAAACATCACATCAATTAATGGTACAGACTCAACAATACATTGTTATCATTTTTCTTTACCATCTGTAGTGACTTCCTTAGCCCAGTGTGGTTTTTATCACACACCTCCTTTGGGTTGTTATTGGCAAATATAGTACATATATGTTGCATTACAGGGACTGCATTTTATATATATTATTTCATAAAACTGATTTTTGACAAGAAAAGAAAGGAGAAAACTTTGCATCCCTGTCTTTTACAATTACATAATTATGTTTACTGGTGCTTTTTCTTTTTTTATGTAGACTCAAATTACCATCTGGGGTAAGGTGCCTGCTTCTACCCTGAAGAACTTCCTTTAGTATTTCTTGTACAGTGAGACTCTACATTCTTGATTATCTGGGAATTCTCCCAGTTTTTTATTTTTGAGAGAGAGAGAGAGAGACAAAAGGCATGTGAATTGGGGTGGGGGAGGAGGACAGAGGATTTGAAGCAGGCTCTGTACTGACAGCACAGAGACTGACACGGGGTAGGGAGGTAGTTTCAAACCCACGAACCATGCATGACATCAAGTTGGAGTCTCAACTGACTGAGCCACCCAGGAGCCCCATCTTCCAGATTTTGAGTATAGGGGAAAGTTTTTATTTTGCCTTCATTTTTGAAGACACCTCTACTGGGCATAAGATTTTGGTTTTTTAATAGGATATTTTCCTCTGGGCACTTTGAAAATGTTATCCTGTTGCCTTCTGGCCTGCATTGTTTGTGCTGAAAAGTCATTGTTAACCTAATGGGGTTCCCTTTAAGAGACATGTCATTTATCTCTTGCTGCTTTCAGTATTTCCTTCTGGTCCTTGACTTTCACTATTCTTTCACTACATATCTGTTTGAGGATCTCTACATTTAGTACATCTTGGTACACTTTTTAACAAAAATTTTTTTAATGTTTTATTTCTGAGAGAGAGAGACAGACAGACAGACAGCGTGAGCAGGGGGAGGGTCAGAAAGAGAGAGGGAGATACAGAATTCGAAGCAGACTCCAGGCTCTGAGCTGTCAGCACAGAGCCCGAGCAGGGCTCGAACCCACGAACCGTGAGATCATGACATGAGCCGAAGTCGTACGCTCAACCGACTGAGCCACCCAGGCACCCCGAGTACTTCTTGGATTTTGTTTAGCTTTCTGCGTATGTTAAGTTAATGTTTTTCAATAATTTATGAAGTTCACAGCCGTTATTTCCTTGCATATTTTTTTTTCTTTTCCTTTCTCTCTCTCGTCTTCTCGTACTCCCATTAGGCTTATGTTGCTGCACTGCATAGTGCCCCACATTTCTCTGAGGCTCTGTTCCTCGTCTTTCTCCCTCTTCTTAAAATTACATAATCTCCATCAATCTATCTACACGTTCACTTCTTCTACCAATTCAAATCTACCGTTAAGCCTCTCTAATGAGTTCTTTCTTTCATCACTTTACCTTCTGATTCCATGATTTCCATCTGGTTCATTTTTTAAAAAATGATTTCTATACTGAAACTCTAATTTGATGTGACATTGTCACCGTATTTTCCTTTACTACTTTAATCATGAGTTCCTTTATTTCTGTGAACATGTCTATAATGGCTACTTTAAAGTCTTTTTCTAATAAATCTGACAGTTTCTTGGCTTGCTTTTTTTCCAGTACATGGGTCATACTTTCCTGTTTCTTTGCATGGTTCATATTTTTGTTGTTGTTGGAAACTACACATTTTAGATAATATATCATAGCACCTCTGGGTACTGGTACACTTTTCCCCTTCCAGAACATGTTCCTGTTACCTGCTTGTTTATTTGTTTCGTGACTAGTGGATTATTTCAGTGAAGTTTACTCTCCCATAAACAGTGTTCAGCTTCTGATGTTGTTATCAGGGAAGCAGAGACTTGGTATATCCACAGTTACCCTCAGATCATTGGATCACCGTGCTTGAGGAGGGCTCTCTTCCTATCTTTCCTTAACCACACCCAGCTGTTAAACTCCATTAATTGCGGGCTGGTTGCTCTATTGTTTTCAACAATGTCCTGGGGAATAAATTGGTCTTTAAACAAACAAATTCTGATTCCTCTGAAGGAATAGTTTCTGAGATCAGTGTTTGATTTTTGTTCTGATCTCTGGAAGGTTATTGTGATGTTTTATTCCCTGGATCTCCTATGGTGTAGCCTGTACAAATGCCTTTGCCACAACCTCCACTGTTCTTATGAGTGCTTTTTAGCCTTGACCTTCTTCATACTCTATTGCAAATAAAGTCAGTTCCTTTGGGAACGAATCGGGAGCTATGTTTTAAGGTCTGTGTCTCCCTTTAGGCAAATCTCTGAGCCAGGGCTCTGAAGCCAGCTGTAGGGGACAATGGCAAAGTTCTCTCTGAGTGGCACTCCCACGGTAGGAGCAGAGAGCTCAGCAGAAGGAGAGGAACACAGTCTGGGGTCCTCTCAGTTTTCCTCTCATGGGATGGAACTACCAACTTACAATCTGGGCAAAAACAGTCTGGGCTCCAGTATTCTCAGTGTGCTGCAACCAAACTACGCAACTGAGGCTAGGCAGAAGGACGGAGTCCCTGCTCCGGAACCACATTCACCCAGGACTCAGCAGCAACAGGCAGCTGGGGACTGAAGAGACGGCAGGCATCCTGTTCCCCCACGAGCCATGAGTCTGGGTTAGAGTCGGAGGGTCCTGTGGTCTGAACTGGAATCTCCCCCTCACTGAGCTGGTAAGGAGGGAGCATACTGGTTTAAAAACCACACACTCTCATTTCTTACCAAATTTTCATAGATGCTCTTGAATAAATGTGTCTTCATTTGCTGTTCACACGAAGGACAATGCTTTTGGGGGTTTTCATCCCTTTCATGTTTCATTGGGAAGAGGGTCACCAGAGACCCTCATGCTGTCAGATGTCAACTGCCCACTTGTTCTTTAACATGGAAGTGGAGGAAGCAAAGTGCTAGGGCTCTAGATGTGTGGTATCATTTAATCTTCACGACTGTGAGGCAGATATTAAAGACCTCACTTTTACAGACCATGAGTCCCGGAAGCATTTAATAACTTGCTCCAATCAAAACAGCAAATAGGGTGCCAGCAGTGGACTCAAAACCAGGTCTAACTGCCTCCAAAGATCACGTTCTTGATCATGCCTATCTTTTCATCTTGTATAAACCTTCCCATCCTTTTAAAAACCTGAGCTCATGCAACAGTCATACCCCTGTGCAGTCACAATGATTTATTTAGGTAATACATCATTTTCTTCCTCATCTGGATCTTTTATAATAATCCTAGGAGAAGTACTATTCTGTTTGTTCATGCCTTAAGCTACATTTCCACACACAAAAAATCTCTAACCGGGGCATTATTATCTTTTCTATACTTTTAAAATCTGTTTTTCTGAAGAGCAAGGCAGATCTGCTGATATGCAGTGGGTTTAGGTCTTTATTGTAAAATATTAAGATGATAAGGTCTCTTTTCTCTCAAGATCACTATTGCACATAAGCACATACACAAAGCCAATGAGAAATATTATTCAGAAATGACAATACATCCTTTACAAAAGACTCTGAAGATTCTTAGGCCTAAATTATAAGATTTCAGGGAAAAGTTTTCTCTCTCTCTCTCTCTCTCACACACGCACGCATACACACACACAAACACACACACACAAAACATACAGTCACAGATGACCAATCACTAATAAGAAGATTCTACATTAGGGTCTCCTGGGCAACTTAGTCAGTTAAGCGTCTCGCTTCAGCTCAGGTCATGATCTCACAGTTCGGGAGCTGGAGCCCCCTTCGGAGTCTGTGTCTCCCTCTCTCTCTGCTCCTCCCCGACTCATGCTCTGTGTGTCTCTCTCTCAAAAACAAACATTAAAAAAAAAAGAAGATTCTACTTTAAAAGTTATCTCATACTTTTAAATGTACTTAAAAACTAAAAAAAAAAAAAAACTTGCCCACAATTTAAACTAAAACATAACCCAAACAATAAACTAGATGAACTTAAAGTATAAGAGGAAACATTTCTCTGTAGTTACTTGCCAAACAAACAAAAATATTTAAAAAATGAAAAGATATGTGAATCTATATTTGAGAAGTTTAGCCTTTACCTCTACTTGGCTCCATTTATCACTGTTAAAAAAAAAAGAAAACAAACAAACAAAAAAACCCAACCTTTTTTTGGGCCCATTTTTACCACCTCAAAAAGTCTGGTTTCCTGGTAACAAACCCGACTGTTTAATTCTGATATTGTGCTAAGTGTTCAAGGAGAAAAAGTTACCGCCGACAAAGCCTCCCCAACTCCAAGAATCATCAAGAGAGCCAGGAGCTGTAAGGGTCACAGTCACACATTTTACATAATGAAATTTAAAGAGCACATCAGAAGGAGTCAGCTGGCTCCAAGGGGCTCCTTCGCACACTGCGGGGGGCTCTGCCACAGGCGGGGACCCCAGGCCCAGCTGCGACAACGACAAGACCCCCTGCCCCCAGGCGCCTGCCTCTGTTCAGTAGGGATGTTTGGTTTTACCCATCAGCTGCCACCACCTGATGGAAATAAACAGAACACCTCCGTTGCGGACAGAGAGGATGAAGGCACTTACACAGGTAAACCAAAATAAATAAAAATTCTTCATCCAAAATGGCAGCACCGAAGGACAGCATCAAGTGATGGCCACTCGAGTGACAAAGGCATTGAATGGCTATTTTAGGTTTGCCACAGTGTGCTCAAAAGCTTTTTAAAGAATGCAATAGAGGTACTTACCGAATATTTCCCCTCCACTAGCATATTCTGTCACCAGATAAATCATCCGTTCTGTCTCCATAACCTGGTACAAAGGCAGGAAAGCGACAGACAGTGACACAAATGACAGGCTGATATCATAGGAAGAGAAACTAATGACTCCTCTTTTGTCATTTAAAATATTAATAACCATTACTGCTTACAGGAAACTTAAATCACTGCAGGGGGGACAGACATAAATGCAATAAAGAAGAAAGGGGGGACCTGGAATCCCTTCACGTTCTTAAAAGTAGGAAGGATTTGCTACTCGAGACGGACATTTCGTTGTTCCATGAGGCCTCTGCCATCTCATAAGCTCCACAAAGCTGAGAAACAAAGAAGCTGCCAAAAACCAGAAAATTCACATTCGACACTGCTCACTTCAAGTTCCAAAATGTTCCCTCAAAACCTAACCCAAACAAAAAAAGTCCGGGGAAAATGGTGGGAATCACTTAAGAAGTGCACAGAAATCACATTTGGATGTGTTTTTTCAACGGACAGGACAACGTTCCTCCCTGCCACCCATTTCTCCAAAATTGGAAAGAGTGATGTAAACATTCAACACTGCAGTATAAATCACTCACTTGCATTTTGTTTTGGTCCCTATTTTGCCTTTTTTTATTTAGTTTTATTGTGTTGGCAGTCCTTTCTGCCTTTTTTTACCTTTATCGTTAAGTATTTTTTAAAGTATATGTGCTCATGATCAATTTTTTAAATATGGTATATAAACAAAAGACCAAAGATCTTCCTCTTCCCAGCCCTCTCTATCCTATTCCCCCAAAGGAAACACTGTTTGTAAGTCATTTATTCCATATCATTCTAGAGCAATGCTGATCAACAGAAATACAATGTAGGCCTCATATATAATTTAAACTTCTCTAATAGCCATATTAATAAGTTTTAAAAAGGTGAAAGTAACTCTAATATTTTATTTATTACAGTATGTCCAAAATATTATCATATTTGGACATGATAATGTCCAAATTTTAAAAAAAAATTTAATTATAAACGGCTTCAGTATTTATATTAATTAAAACTAATGAAGTTAAAAATTCAGTTCCTCATTTGCTATAGCTACATATTAATACTCAATAGCCATGTGTGCCAGTGGCTATCATACTGGGCAATACAGCTTTAGGCTTTCACCATAATTCACTGGTAACTATTCTGCTCAATTAATTCCCAGTTACTTGATCTTTGGTATCTTTACACATCAATATCATGTAACAGGCACTTCGTGTAATAATAGTAAATTTCTTCTCTTCTTTGGTATAGTTTCATGGTAGTCTGTCATATGAGTGCACATTACTTTTCCAATTTAATAACTGTATTGTACTTTTTTCTCTTTAATTTTTAAAAACCATATACTGGTGGTATTAGCTCATTGTTTGTTACATGCATTGCTTCCAAGATCTTTCTGTATGTTGATTTATGCAACAAAAAGTCAATGCTCTATATATATGCAGGTGTTGAGAAAAAAAAAAAAAGAAAATTAACGTCATATTGTATATCTCCTTTGGACTCCCAGGTCTTTTCTTGACTACAAATGTTCTCTTACCGTTAACTTCTTCAATAGTTCAAAAACTTTCCTATACGGTTACCTATACTTGGCTTCCTCTACAAACTGAGGAGACGGATGATTTGGCAAATTACCTGAAAACTACCTTGATACTATTTATAAAGACAATTTGACAGCCATTCATCCTGGCAGCTCAGAATCCCCCATTAACAACACTAGCTGCCAGAGAGCAAAATTAAAGCTTAAAAGAGCGCATTGTTCAAAGTCAGGCCTGAAACTGAGACTTCTTATAGGTTAACGAAATCTTGGGTAAGAAAGATAAACTTGGAGAATTCAGTTATAAGGCTAATATCTACAAGTTAACCTCTTGAGGAAAGTCAGCCTAAAAACCCTACAATTATTTAAAGATGATTTATTTTAAAATGCGAGGTCAAGAAGTTTACTCAGTCAATCAGGATAGGAAGGAAACAGAGGTTAGACACCTCCGAGTTTGCAGACATAAGTCTTCAGGCAACACCAGGAAGCTTTCACGAGTTTGCTTCTGGGGCACACCGTAGGTGTGGTTCAACAGAGTCTGGTCTGATAAATTTCAACAAGTCTGCTCCTGCTGATCTAATTCACTTCATTATGTGAGCAGCCGATGCCAGAAAAGAACCCTAAAGCTGGAGCCTTAACCACACACACTAACATCACAACATGCTTTCCTTTCCATAAAGTTAACAGACTCTGAAAGCCTGCCCACTGTGCCTCCACCCTCACACGTGGTGCCATGTCTGGGCCAGTAACCTTTACAGCAGACTAACAGCACCAAATGAACCGAGTGGGTGGCCACTTCCTGAACAACTAGGTGATGGCTGTTCTGCTGGAAAGCAGTGAGCAGGGCTGGCCCCATGCGGAGGCAGAGCTTGTGACTGCCAACACACTGCAATTTGAGAAGCACCCCAAAGCCCCACCTCTCCCAAAATATCTCTTCCACCAGCCTGCTAAGGCAAGGTCCTCTCTTCCTATCTGGCTTGAAATTCCAGCCATTAGATTTATTGCTTTTGCAGTAAGGGAATCATTGAGGATGGTGTGAAATGTGCACGCTTCCTGGGAATGTAAGAAACTAGAAGTCTCTTCCATTACACAAAATCAATCTTGTGGTTATCAAAATAATCAAGTGCTACCTTAGAAAACGAAGTCTAGGACCCTACTAGAAAAGAGGCAGGTGCTGACTGATTAAAGAGGCCATACTTAAAATATCCTTTGCCATCATAAGTTATACTGGGATCAAAGAAATGAGCATTTAAGTGATGTTATAAAAAGATAATGTTATATTCACCTCTACCTTTTCATCCCTAAGAATTCTCTCTTCCTTCTGGCTTTCCCATCCTGTTTTAGGATTTGGACCTACATAAATACGTTCTTGTCATCTTCTGAATAATCTTTTTGTGTAAGTCTCACAAAGAATGGTCCCCAAGCTTTAAAGAACAAATGTAAAAAGCCTACATGGGTAAGGCAGGTCTTGCTAGTAAAGAGCCAGGTAAAACATGAGTGCTGAGTGGGGAGATAAAATGGTGGGGGAAACAGTGGGATAAACATAGGAACACAGAAACCAAGAAAAGTTGTAGATGTTCACCCAGACACCTTTTCTTCAAAGGCAGCCATACATGTAGGTGACCATCGTGGGTTCTTCGCTGCCACACGCTACCCCGCTAGGGAGCCTACCTGGTAGAGCCTGATGATGTGGGGGTGGCAAAGCATTTTCATTATTTGAACTTCCCGGAAGATCTTCTTCAAGTTGTCTTCATCCAGCTGGGTCTTGTCTATGATCTTGATAGCAACCTGAGGCCAGAGGAAGAAAATTTACTCCGATGCATTATTAAAAGCGGTTTACTAAGGAAAATTAAATCCACTTTAAAACAAAATAGCAGTTGCAAGTATTGTGTTTACAGAACGTCAATGAAGAAAATGAATTTACTCTTTTTAAATAAGTCAGGAAATGGATTCCTAGCAAGTTGGTCTCAAAGGAACAGACTCCAAAAGCTAATGGGTCTTTCTTAAATGGGCCATTTCTTAAAGCGTTCCGACAGTAAAACCTTATGACAAACAAAATACTCAGTCCTGCAGAGACGTGGTCCCGGGCCGGGAAAATCATGCTTTGATGTAGGCCATCATATGTTGGGCCTCTTATTAAGATAAGAGGCTTACATCACAAGTACAAGATAAGTTCGTAAGGTTTGACCAGAAATGACACAGATGCATCCCACATCTCACCAGATGCTTGCGTAACTCAACAGTACTGGCAGTGGGATGGTGCTAGAAGCAGCAGTGGTCACTACATACTGAACACCTGCGAGGCGCCAAGCATTACTCCTAGTGCTTTCCAAGTACTAAGGCATTTAAACCTCACAATACCCTACATTATTAACCTTATTTTACAAATATGGAAACCAAGATCCACAGAGATTAAGTCATTTACTCAAGATTAAGTAATTTAAACTGGTATGTGGTAGATCCCGGATTAAAGCCCAGGCAGGGTGGCTTTAGAGTCAAATCTTCATGCTAACGCTATAAAAATCTGAAGATCTTTCTGTACCGTGGATGCACTGCTTCAGCATCAAACATCTATTTTGCTCATCATTCTTAAGACATCCAGCAGCACATATATTTTAAAACACAATGAAAGATGAAGAACGTTTAAAATCTACCATATCTAAACTTCCTCATTATTCTTCGTGAGTGAAATACTCAAAATATTGTGTTGTTCCAAAATATCTCTGTCTCTCCATCTCGGTCAATCAGCAAATAGGCAAAGATTATTAGTTTGATGAAGGACCAAGACAAGGTAAATTCTAGCCCCTTTCAATTCTTAAAATTCTGTGATTTTCTACATTGAGAGAGGGAAAGGAAGCTAATAAAAAAAATGAAAAGAAGAACCAGGGAGGCAAAATTTCAACAATAAAAACGTTCTGTCCAGAGCAATAAACACTATATAAAACCATACATGGTAGATGATTCAAATATAAGAATGACTAACATAAAAGTAACTCTAGAGTTGTTTCGGATGTTCAAATGAAGACTAATGTGAGAAAGGCCCAGGGAGACAAATTTCAGCTGAATTCAAAGAGCATTTAAGCCCTGCCTAACAATGGAAAGTGACAAAGTGAGCTAGATGGAGCTCAGGCTACAATAATTAAATCAGATTCGGCCTTAACTTTAAAGGGGCTTACCATCTAGCCGGGGAAAGACAGTATGTGAAACAGACAACAATACAGCACTAGAGACACAATCAGCAAAGCTATGTACAAGTTACAATAGAACAGAGGATGTTGTGTGAACTTCACCTGGGCGAGAAGCAGACCTACAGAAAGACTTCACCAACAAAGCAGAACTTGAGAAAAGAAAGAATTGGGAGAGGCACAAAAGAGGGTAAGAAATCTTATGAGGAGAAAGAGTGAAACCATTAACAGATCTCACTGGCTGTCTGATCTCCTATAAGAAGTCCTGCACCGGATCACCCCGGATAGGTGATAGCTCAGTGGCAGAACATCTGACTGCACTTCACCCTGGACCGTCAGCATTTCTACTTCTCCTCATTACTGTGCCATATCACACATAGGACCTTAACTCCAACGATTAGTCTGGCGTCTGCACCTGGTTTTCTCAGAAGGGCTCCCCAAACCACCAGAAAAAAAAAATCACAGTATATAATGTCTTTTTATATAACAAATAATCTTGGTCTTAATAATAATTATTAATAAAATAGCACATTATACTTTACAGATTGCTTTCATATATGTAACATGCTTAGAAACCTGCAGCCATATGCCTTGGCAGAGCCTTCCAACTGGTGTGCTAGAAATGGGTTACAGATGTACCCAAGGCAATGGGTCAGGGGCAGTGGGTCACCTCCAGTCTCAAGAAACCTCAGTTGTTTACCCCAGAGAAAATATGATCATTTTCTGCATATGCTACAACACACAAAAAGTTGGGAAGCAATACTAAGTTTTGCTGATCATCAACTGTCCAAGGACTGGGCCTCAAACTCCCTATCTGCCTATGCCTACCAATGGATGGCCTCGAAAAAGTGATAGGGGGAGAGGAAGGAGACCATTAATGAGGGTTTTTAATGCATTTAACCATTTCTTGTACTTTTTCACACCCAAGNCCTAATTCACGTTGAACTCATTCTGAATTTCATTTGCTTTCTGAGGCCGTTAAGATTTTCATAAAGGGCAAGAGAAAACCAAACCTAATCATCTATGAGAACTAACTGGCTATAAGATCTTATATTCTATGCACTTAATAAATATTTTTAATTTAATAAAGATAACGGTATAGCAGGGATGCAGTTTTACATTTCATAACAAGTAATCTGACTTCACATAAAGGGAATATGGTCCTACATACTGAAATGTATTCCTACCTTTTCAGGGAAAATTGCATTAAGTATAATCCATTCTTAGAAGGTGGAAGCAGAGAGGTTTTAATAGATTAAAACATCAAATTCCTGTTAACTCTTCAATGAGATTCAAGATTCCACAAGACACAGGCAAGGCTTTGCCTACCAGCTGAATATGGTGTCAACAGAAAGGACTATGGTGTCAAGCTGCCTGGATTCAAAATCTTAGAACTGCCCTTTCATGTAGAACCTTGAACAAACTACTTAATTTTTCTACAGCTCCTCGTCTTAAAAAAATGTGGGCACCTATTGTACCTGCTGTAAAGGCTGCTGGGGATGCACTGAGCCAGTGGGTGCAGCCTGCTAAGTATAATGCCGGGCGTGTGGGGAGCACGCCATACACATTCATCACATGTATGCTGCTGTGGTTTGTTTTCCGGAATCAAGCCTCAAACTTTAGACATTCCTCGGCAAAAATGAGATTTGCTTCACTCAACAACATAATCCTGGATCTCAAACACATCGGTCCCTTAGATCGAGGGACAAGTTGAGGGGCCCAAGAAGCAAAATAGCTGACAATTTGTGGGCAGCATTCAGAACGAACTGGTTGCTTCCAGCTGATGTGGGAAGAACACGGAGGGAATGAAGCTGGGGGGAAAAATGCATTCCATTTGGGAAAGTCACACTGAGCCATAGGATGGAGCCCACAGCAAGAGCTGATCCTGAGGGCTGTGCCAGGGAAAGCCAGCTCTGCTCCTTCATGGCGCGCCAGGCCCCCCGCTCTCCACACTCAGTACTGACACCAGACAGGAAGACACACGTGCTACCTGGCCCACCTGCCTGGCAGGACAAGACAACTTCCTAAAGCTCAGTTCCGATTTTAGCTGCAAAGTGAAAAGTGGAGATTTTCTAGAAAATGGGAAAAAACTAATGAAACAGAGAAGCTACTGAGTCAGAGAGCAGGGAGCTGACAAGCGAGTATTTACTTTAAGAATACCTGAAGAGATCTATAATCACGAATTTTCACTGCTACAAATTATTGGTGGTGACATAATAAACATTTTAGCTTAAAGTACATATCAGTTTTTTTTTTTTTAATTTACATTTGAGAGAGAGAGAAAGAGAGCGAGCGAGCATGAGTGGGGTAGGGGGAGAGGGAGAGGGAGACAGAGGACCCGAAGCAGGCTCTGCACTGACAGTAGAAAGTCTGACGCGGGGCTGGAACTCACAAACGGTGAGAGCATGAACTGAGCCAAAGTTGGATGCTCAATTGACAGAGTCAACAACGCGCCCTGCTCCCTAATTGTTTGAAAAATGAAATGTGTCCACAGCAAAAGGTTAATTGCTAGGTAAACAGAAGATAGACTCTCAAAGAATGTTTTTAAATTTTGGTGCTGAAAACTCTATAAATCACATCCTTGTACTTAAATATAAAAAGCGTAACAAGTAAAAAAGGATACTTCCAACACATTACCAAGAGACCATAGATTTCTTAAAGTTTCTTGTTGTACATAGAATTCTTTTCTTTTGCAAGAAGCAGGGTTTTATGAACTGACACTAATATTAATTAAACATGGCACTATATCAAATATGTTGCTAAATAGATACAGCTTGCCAGGAGTCTCTACCCAAGAGATTTCCATTCAGCGAACTCTCCTCCTTTTTTTCATTGGCATGTGGTATGACAAAAAATTAAATCAGATCATGCCAAATTTAAAGTCAAAGTTCTTCATTGTTCATTCTAAAAGGGGGGGTAGCTATTTGCCCCTTTTAGTTCTTACTTCTAAACCATAGTTCCTTTACTTCTTGCCAAATTTTTGCAAGCACAGTAATGTTCATAGGGAACGATGTTGAAAAAATAGTGTTTTCTTCACAGGAGGCAAAAATCACTTCCATATCCAGACACTACATTCATAGGCGAGATAAAATGACAGAATAAAAACCAATGAGCCAAGGAAAGGTTCAGTATTAAGATCAAAACAAACTACTCTTCTCCCTCTCACCCAGCAGAAGTGAGTTCCTTCATTCAGGGATACATTACGACAAATGGACAGTTAAAGAAAGGAGCTACTCAGGAAGAAAGTGCAGAGATCACAAGTGTTAGAATTCCTCCAAAAAGAGAAAGAGCATTCCCCTAAAGTAGCATGCAGATGCATGCACAATAGTGTCACAAAATACAGTAAACAGACTGAATGCTTTTAAGAAGGGAAGAGAAAACATGAGGACAGTGTGGAGAAAAATAGATTTCTTCAATATTCTCTAGAGAAGCTCAATTTCCCATTGAAATGTCTTAAAAATTAGGCAGATAGCAAACTTTCTGCCACTGTGAATTATTTGCAATGGAATTGTTTTTATCTTAAATTCTGTAGCTAAATTTTTTCTCTATTTCTCTATTTCTAGGTCACAGCTCAGATCTAGTTTCATTTTATGGTCGAGACCTGTGCTGTTCACTACAGAACACATCGGCCACATGTGACTGATGAGCACTCAGAATGTGGCCGGTGCAAAATGGCATG
The DNA here is from genome assembly GCF_008692635.1 of Crocuta crocuta. Lineage (NCBI taxonomy): Eukaryota > Metazoa > Chordata > Mammalia > Carnivora > Hyaenidae > Crocuta > Crocuta crocuta. The sequence continues at coordinate 6,686,409 of NW_027527824.1, read as the reverse complement.
CTACAAATGTAAAGTATACACCGGGCTTCAGAGCCTGAATATTAAAATGAGGATATAGGTGATCGCGTTGACAAACATATTGATTACATGAAGAAATAACATTTTAGATACACCAGGCTAAATAAACTATATTATTAAAACTCATTTCATTGAAAAGGCAACCTATGGGATGGGAGAAAATATTTGCAGACCACATACATATCTGATAAGGAGTTAATATCCAAATTAAACTAGGAATTCCTAGAACTCAACAGAAAAAACACAACCCAATTTAAAGATGGACAAAGGACCTAAATAGGCATTCTCCCAAAGAAAACATACAAATGGCCAACACATTATAATTATCAGGAAATTACAAATCAAAACCACAATGAGATACTGCTTCTTGGTATTAGGGAGTCTGTTATCAAAGACAAGAGGTAACAGATCCTGGCAAGGGTGTGGAGAAAAGGGAAGCTTGTGCACTGATGGTGGGAATATAAATTGGTGCAATCACTACGGAAAACAATATGGAGGTTCCTTAAGAAATTGAAAATAGAACTACCATATGACCCAGCAATCCCACTTCTGGGTGTATATTCAAAGGAAGTGAAATCGTCCTCTCAAAAAACATCTGTACTTCCATGTTCACAGCAGAATCAGTCACAATAGCCAAAGTATGGAAAACCCCCAAGTGTCTGTCAACAGATGAATGGATAAAGACAATGTAGAGCATATACACACTGAAATATTACTCAGCCTTAAAAAAGAAGGAGAGCCTGTCATCTGTGACAACATGCATGAACCTGGAGGGCACTGTGCCACGTGAAAGATGACACAGAGAGACAACCACAGTCAGTGCCACAATACGCATGGTATTACCTATATATGGAATCTAAACAAAAAAGTCAAACTCACAGAAACAAAAAGTAGAAAAGTGGATGCTGGGGACTTGGGTGGGGGGAATGGGAGAAATAGGGACAAGTTGGTAAAAGGATAAAAACTTCCATTTAAAAGATGAATAAGGTCTGAGGATCTAATATAAAACATGGTGGTTATAGCTGATAACACTATTGTATTTTTGAAATTTGCTAAGAGGTCAGAACTTAAATGTTCTCACCAAAAACAAACAAAAAAACGACCAACGGAAAAGAAANGGAGTACTACAGAATGTATGAGTATATCAAACAACACATTGCACACTTTAGATATTACAATTTTGTCAATTATACCTCATTGAAGCTGAAAAAAATAGTTCCACCAGTTTCTTTTTACTTTTTTAAATATGACTGCTAGAAAATTTAAAATTATATATGTGGCCCACATGTTAGATGATGCCAATAAGAGGCCAGTTAAAGCAGGTATTACATGAAAATGATTTCTGAAATACTTGACTCAGTGTTGAGAATTGCCAGTTACTGATCTCGAAGAAACTTGGCAGGTTGCAATGCACTCAATGCTCAACCGCCGCCTTGGGAGAGAATCTTAAATTAGGTCTGAAAAGTTGCATTCCAAGAACTCAATTTAATTCCATTAAAAATTGTTTATTGAACAACTGACTGGCTTAAGGCAGTGCCCTGGTGCAGCTGGCTGGAGGCGACTCTCAGCAGGGTTCTGAGAAAGAATTATGTTTTCCACTATTAAGCTAGCTGTTTGGAAAACCTTGGGTCTCAGGACTCCTTCTCTTAAAAATTATTGAGACCAGGGGTGCTTGGGTGGCTCAGTTAGTTAACCTTCCAACTTCGGCTCAGGGCATGATCTCATTGTCTTTAAGTTGAGCCCCAGTTCGGGCTCTGTGCTGACAGGTCGGAGCCTGGAGCCTGCTACAGATCCTATGTCTCCCTCTCCCTCTGACCCTCCCCTACTCACACTCTGTGTGTGTGTGTCTCTCTCTCTCTCAAAAATAAATAACCGTTAAAAAAAAAATTTTTAATAAAAAATAAAAATTATTGAGACCCTCAAAGAAGTTTTGTTTCATGAATATCTATCCAGATTAACTTAGAAATTGATTAAAATCAGAAATGAAAACAGAAAATTTTAAAACACTAGAACAAATAAGCATACATTTGGTCAGCCATCAGAATAATTCATCTCATATATCACGTATAATCTCTTGAAATCGCCACTGTATAACTGTGAGAGAATAAGGGTGAAAAATGAGAATAATGTTTAAATATTTAGGAAAACAATTTTGACCTCTGAAACTCACTGAAAGAGTTCTGGAGACTCTTTTTTGGGGTCTCTGGATCAAACTTTGATATCAACTGCCCTGAGGCATCACTGTTTGTGATCAATTCATTTCTTTCCTATTACCTTAAATGGTAATAGGTTTCAGCTTTAGGAAAGCTGAAAATACAGTCACTCAAACTGTTTTCTGTAGAACCTGATTCATTCCCCAGATGAGAAAGGCTTCTAGAAGTGGAATTTGAATTCCTTTTGCAATCAGCCTTGATTTAAAAAAAAAAAAAAAAAACTTTTTTCTTTTAAAATACAACTGCCGTCAGAAAACAGGTTTAATGAAACTCCAAACCACCACAAGACACACAAGCTGTACCATAAGGCTAACACTGCCCGGCACTAAATGGCCATGATTAATGATGTGCCACGTGGCGGTGGTTAGGATGTAGGAGGGACATATTCTTGGGAAATCCTAACCTCTGCACCGGAACCAATCAAGAATGACTCCATATTTTAGCTTGTAACAAATAGTCAAATCAAGTTCGAAGGGGCAAAGCAAAGACGTATTTGCGAAAAACTGATTATTGTGTCCATTTTACATACCAACCACAACTGTTTCTGGAAAAATACGAAGCTGTGAAGCCTAAGGAATGACTGAGATGCTAGGATCCCAGCCAACTCCACACAGGAGGCCTCCACATGACCACCAAAAGTGCAGGTGAATCAGCTTTCAGTGAACCCTAAGGAAAACAGTTCGCAATATCTAGCAGGTCTTTACGTGACTTATTTTTCTACATTTCTCAGAGTGGGCTGTACGAAATGGTGACAATGAACTCGTTTGTGCATTTACAATGTCTGGAGGATAGAGAACAGCGAGCTAAGCAAGCGAGAAAAGCTACCATGAAACATGCATTCTTCTTGGAAGAATTCCTAAGGTGGAACATGGCTATATTGTGCATAATTGATCAATGGAAATTTTCTGGTGATTACTTGGAATTCAAGGCATAGAAGGGAAATTTTCCAGACAAAAAGAAACGATTTCTCAGTTGCAACAATTCCCTCCTGGTTAGCATTAACCCTCCAAGAGGGCAGAAGCCCCAGACCATCTTTAACGTAACAGCAACTCAGCCACACTGCCGTTACCATCACCGCTGTCGTTTCAACATTCACACTGTGCCAACATTGTGTATGCTTTCTAGAACATTAAATCACCTTGTGCCCTTTAAGTTTCCCACTTAAGTGAAGAGAATAAAAAGATATTCAAAGGGGAAAAGAGAAGTGGAGAAGAGGAGGACAGTGACCACAACAATGAAGAAATGTTTACAACTATCGGTGCCCCGTCCAAGTTCGGGCATCTATTTTCAGTTGACCCTGGCTTCGAAGTTTAAGAGAGACATTTAGAATGGAACTGATGGCTTCATTCCAAGGTTAGGGAGCTATTCACAAGGATGGCCTGAAGCCCTTAAAGAAAGGGCAGGAGGGGAAAGAGCGGGAAAGAGGGAGTGGGCCTGAAGAACGCAGAGAGAGGATGCTTTGAACACAGAGGGCTGGAGCAAAAAAGCATTCAAGAAATGGAGAAGAGAAGGAGAAGACCTCCCTGGCTTCCCAAGCAACTTCCGATGGTTTAAAGCGGCCACTGAAGAACAAGATCTAAGAAAATGGTATTATGAAAAAATAAGAATCATTACGGGAATGTTCTGAAATAAAAGACAAACAAGGAGCGGCAGATAGTCCGAAGGAAAATGTAATGTTATGGTGGAAAACGAAGTTATGAAGGATGGAATTTTAGTCCCAGAGAAGAAAGATGAGACATGTGGGTGAAACTTGGCAATGACCTCAACTGTGAGGTTAGAAGGAGACAGAAAGCTGAATGAATTTCAAGATGAATTTTCTTAATGAAGCACACGCCACTCTTTCCTGGAGTGCCAGCAAATAGGTAAAAATAACACACACTCACAGAAGGATTGTGTTCTTCCCAAGAACGGCATTTGTCAAGGAGCCTGTGTACTGTTAAGCACATTTACATGTAGCACCTAGAACACTCAGAGCTTTTTAAAGCACCAGCTGGAAAGAAAGCTGAACTCGACTGGCACAGCATAACTTTCTTAAACTTCCCCAATGGAGATTTATTACATTGAGCATCCTGCTAACCTTACAATGGTGGTGTTGTTCCTGGTGAACAAAGTCAGCAACAGTTCATATTTTAAGTTGTTTTAAATTATATTAATATGCCCCCAAGGCCTAATAAGATAGCCTGTGGTAGCAAAAGGTTGAGTGAACCAAGGGAACACAGTAACAGCTGGAAAACGACCCTAATTCCTCATCTCTTCCATCTGGATTATTTGGTAATGAAGATGCAGGGAACAGTGGAAGCAACCTCCGTTATCAGAGAGCAGCTATCTTATCCTTCTAGTTTCTGAAACTTACTTGTCCCGTGTCCTTATATGCCAGTACTCTGAGCTGTCACGATGTACATCTGTGTCCAACCACGTGGTCTAGTCTGAACGCCGATGACACCGTGCTCCATTCCCTGTGGAAGCCCAGAATTAAAGAGCCAGCTTCCCGGTGCCTGTTAGGAACACAGCACCAAGTACCTCCTGACAGGTTTTCTTCATCACAGCTGCACACCCTTAGTGCTGGCAGAAAAATGTCCCCCTGGGATTCCATCAAAATATTTCGTGTGATGGCATTTTGCATTGCTTCTGGCTTCAACAAGTTCCTTTCACTTAATGGTCATCGCATGTTCAAATCGACAGATATTACATTTCCATAATTAATGTTTGTATTTCATATGCTGAACAGCGAAGTTTAAGTAACTTAAATCACTCCTCTGGAAAGCCTAATGGTAAACATTAATTAATTCTCAAATTTCTGATATTTAAAGGTAGGAAGAAGATTAGTGCTAACACTACTAAAGAAAAAATAGGAAAAAATGTTCTATTAACATGGAATTCATTATATGTATTATTATATATCCTATATAGATTAATATCTTTATAGCTACATTTAATGTAAAAACACAACTACACGCACCATGTACTTAATATAACAGACTTGACATTTAATAAGATTGTCCTTTCCCTCAGCAGGACTACATGCATCATCCATTCTGACCTTCTATAACAGTCCTAAACTGACATTACAGTACAAGTCTAGAATTTTGACAAGTTTCTAAAGCATCATCAAGGATTTTAAGTTACCATAATTGTGCACTGACTGACTCAAACATTGGGTACAGTTAATAAGAGTGAAGGGCTTTTTTAATCATTAAAAGTATCCACAATTTAAGCAAAGCTCAACCCACTACACTATCTTTTGGGCCCTCTTTTGATCTTGACAAGATTATTTTTAAGCAAATTGATATGACCCTAACTTACTGCCAAGAGACCAAAAAAAAAAAAAAAAACCCCACCTCCAGACATCAGAAATAGTTTCATTTAAAATAGACATATGTGCATAAATTTCTTCTTTAAAAACAACAGCTCGTGAGAAACACCATCCAGAAAATCACAAGGACTGAGATTTAGGAGATGAGGAAATGAAGGGAGAATGTAGAGAACTGGAAGAAAATAAAATGTTCATTGATAATAACTTCATACTAAAAATAATTATTCCTCCATGTTTAAAAGTCCTTTTGAACTTTCCAGAGGTCTTTGGGTCACAGATTTCTATAGAGGACACAATGGCATTCTTTGGAACAAAGTCAAAACAAAACCCTATCAATAAATCAAATGTACTTTTCTGAGAAGATGGCACAGAATAAAGTGCTCAGGGCAGGAAGACATCAAAACTGAAATACATGGTAGCAGAATCTTTTCCCCTTTGAACAAAATCTTGCTAATAGAATAGAAACTCTAATACATAAGAAAGAGAAAAGAAAGCAACTACTCTGGTTAACTTTGGGGAAAAAGTTCAGAAACAAACAAAACTTTTTAGAACCCTAGGATTCTAGAGAACAATATGGAAGTCAGTGGGATGGCAAAGAGCATTGGACAGAGAGCTGGGATCTAGAGTTCAATTCCCAACTCTTGTCACTAAAAAAACATTTGTGGCACACCTTGGGTGAGTCACCAGCTCTGCAGTCCTCAACGCTCTAGCCTGTTACTGAAGTGCGGGCCTGAGCGTAATTGAAAGCAGAGCTGTCAAGCAAAGGCTCTCGCTGTGCCAGCTCCTAATCAGAACTCTGACAGATTTGGGGTTTGCTTCTTTTAAATTTTGTCTTTAAGTTCTAAGTTTCATTCATATGAAATAAATCAGAATCACTAGTTAGATAACCCTCAATCTTGAATGATTAAAATATTCAAGGGGCACCTGGGTGGCTCAGTCGGTGAAGTGTCTTGACTGTTGATTTCAGCTCAGGTCATGATCTCACGGTTCATGGGATAGAGCCCCGAGCTGGGCTCTGCAATGTCAGTGCTGAGCCTTCTTGGGATTCTCCCTATTCCTCTCTCTCTCTTTCTCTGTTCCTCCCTGCTTGCTCTCTCTCTCTCAAAGCAAATATTTTTTAAAATTCTCCATTATTAAAAAAATAAAATACAATATTCAAACCTACTTTTATAGTGCTTTATAATGTAAGATCATACACTAAGCAAAAAAGCTTCATTTACTACACTAAGATAATTACCTTTCTCACTTATTAAGCAGCCATTACACTAAACAAAAAGCATAACACCACTCTTTGCCTTAAAACACGCTGGCATTTGCTACTAATATTTTCACTAAGGTAAAGTCAATGTCTCTTACCATTGATACGAATAACACTAAATAATCAAACTACTGATATTAATTTCAATCCCACTTACAGAAACCACAGATTTTATAAAAGGAATATGATGCCAGCCACAATTAAGTCAAACTAATAAAACTGTTAAATACAACTTAATTAGGAAGAAGCTAACACTGAAACCAAAACTCCAAGTCTAAGATCTTGGATATGCTATTCAAATTTGATGAAGTTTCCATCTATGGCAAGAGTCTTAGAAACTAGAAAAATAAAGAGTGCAGTTTAGTTTGTTTTACATTTTTTCTTTGTGTTTTAGACAAGTTAATTCCAATATGCTAAACATAAACATAATAAAAATAGATAAAATATATTGAGCACATAATATGTGTTATGGTACTGTTACTGTTTTACTTTTTATTATGGAAAACTTCTAATGTCCATAAAAGTAGACAGAGTAACATAATTAGCTTCAAACAGCCTCAATAATTATTAACTCATTGCCAATTGTGCCTACTCTATACCTCTACCAATTTCATCCAAAATCCATCACCGTAATTTATTTGGAAATATTTCAATATGTATCTCTAAAAGGATTCACATTTAAAAAATACAACCATGGAACCATCTCTGCACTGGAAAAAAAATGACAATTATAGGCATCTTCTTCCTCACAACAACCCTATGAAGTAGGTACTAGGATTATTCCCATAAAACACTAACGCACATGCCAATGAAGTGATTTGCGCAGGTAACACTAGAGTAAAGGGGGGTGTCTGAACACAAGCAGGGGAGCTCTAACCCGAGCCCCCTTAACTACTCTATGTTTTCCTACCTCTAAAAACTAAATTTGTTTATTTTGTTCTTAAAAAGAAAAAAAGAAAACGAGTTCATAAGGGAATTAATGACGGACAACATCAGAAGTCAGCAAAAGTTTGCATGTGACTATTGATTTCAGCTCAGGTCATGATCTCATGGTTTGTGAGATTAAGCCCCATGCTGGCTCTGTGTTGACAGCACATAACCTCCTTGGGTTTCTCTCTCTCTCTCTCTCTCTCTCTCAATCAATAAATATTTTTTTAAAGAGAAGTCAGCAAAAGTTATAACAGAGAAAATATATTAAAGTATCTCGCCTCTCCTCCATAGTGCTTTCTTCAACTTCTGTGGGTATGCTTCAGGAACACCTCGACCTTTCTCCACTTAACATAATGCCAGTTACTATAAGGTTTATTCTTTTCACTACAGCTCTACCAGGTCAAATTGATATTTATTTAGAAGGTACTCTGTGAGTATCATCTGTGACTCACTGGATAAGTCTTACTCAAATTTAAATATTCTCTACGTAAGTCATACAATATGTAGCAGAGAGACCCTATGGTGGCCAAACTCCAATGATTCCACGTACATAATGATACACATCTTCACACCTTTGTGTAATCTCTTTCCTCCATCCAACTGGAGTCGGAGGTCTTGAGGAAGTGGCCATCTTTGAGAAGACCACAGGAAAAGTAACTGTGGGTGGTCTCAAAGAACTATAGGCAACATCTTTAGAATCTGAGGGTGGCCTCCAGCTGATAGCTGGCAAAAAGTCAGTCATAAAGTCACAAGGAAATCAGTTCTACTAATAGCCTGAACAATCTTTTTTTTTTTTTTTAATTTTTTATGTCATTATTTTGAGAGATAGAGACAGAGAGCGAGCAGGGGGAGGGGCAGAGAGAGAGAGAGACACAGAATCTGAAGCAGGCTCCAGGCTCTGGGCTGTTAGCACAGAGCCCAAAGCAGGGTTCGAACCCACGGATTGTGAGATCATGACCTGAGCCAAAGTCGGACGCTTAAGCAACTGAGCCACCCAGGCGCCCCAAGTCTGAACAATCTTAGAAGGGAGTTCTTTCCCATTTGAGCCTCCAGATGGGAACACAATCCACCCAATGCCTTGACTGCAACTTTAAAAGACCCTGAGTGGAGGACTAGGCTGAGCTGTGCCAGGCCTCCTGGTCCACAGAAACCATGGGATAATAAACATGTGCTCTTTTAAGCTATTAAGTTTTTGGTAAGTCATTACACAACAATGGAAAACTAATACACCATGATTCTTTATGATGTACATAACTCCACTCTAACAAATTCTAGGCCAGGAAAATCTCTTCTGTAATTTATGGTGTGGAGATCTAAGAGTTTCAGAAAAAATTCAAGCATAAGATGAGAACCAAAGTTCTTTCCTAAGAAGAGCTCTGGCCCTACTTACAGGTATTCTGGCAAACCCTTTCCGCGAAAACAGGTAAATTTTTCACTAGAAAAAGCAAGCATGCCGATCTCTGTCACCTCCAAAGATCCTATCACTCTACATGTGGACATCCAGTTGCCCCAGAACCATTTCTTAAAAAACCTGTCCCTTCTCCATTTAATTGTCCTGGCACCTGGGTCAAAAGTCCAACAACCATAAATACAAGGGTTATTTCTAGACTACTGAAGCTGCTCCAATGATCTGTATGGCTACCCTTGTGCACACTGTCTTGCCTCCTAGTTCCTGATGTTCCAGATATTCACATTCACCTTACTCTGTTAAGGCTGATACTTAGGAAACAAGACAATGGGTTTAAAGTCTCAAGCACTCTATATAGGACCTAGGAGGACCGAGAACCCAGCTGTAATTTAGCAAATGTTAATGAACCAAACCAAAAATATTTTTGCCTTTGGTCTAAAGGGAACTCAGCTTTCATTACTGAAAAAAGTCAATTGAGAAAGCAAATATTAAAAGTTGGGATAAAAATAATCCACCAACTTAGCATAATAAATAAAGCAACTAAGAAGTAGAAAATCAGTTACTAAGCAACCACAATGATAACTAAATGGGATGCCTAGTCCAAGTTATTATTTCAATTCATTCGTTCATTCACATAAGTGTGTATGTTCAGATCCCAACTACTTCCTTATAAAAAAACAAAAACAAAACAAAAAAAGGACTGACGAGGGGTTACAAAATTAAGTCTGTAAAATAAGAAAATAAAAAATAAAAACAAATCAATAGATTCTTTCAGCCACTGTGTCCTTGGGAAGTGGCCAAACATTTTCAGATCAGCGGGCGCGCAAAGAACTCAACAGCATCAAGTCAGTTGAGTCTATAAGCAATGTACACACAGGGAAACTTGCGGGGACAAAATGTGTCAGATTCTTCAAACAAGTAGAGATATAAGATGCTCTGGTCCTCACCTCCTCAAATCTCTGCCTTTTAACCAAAACAAGGATGAAGAAAACTAGGGTTTCTTTGTCCTCTGGTTCCTTCAAACTAGGTCAGGTCTGTGTGTAATTACTGGGTTTCACATTCCTTTAGAAAAGGAAGAGATGTCAATGCATGGAGATTTTTAACAAACAGCAGACTCAGGCTAGGGGTAGAGGCAAAGGGGTGCCTCTGCTGCTGCTGCTGCTGCTAATAATAATAATAATAATAATAGTAGTAGTAGTAGTAGTAGTAGTAGTAAGTAGCAGTAGTAACAGTAATAGTAATAATAAACTGGGAAGTAGTCTCTTGTTTAACAATGGTAAGCTGATTTCCAGACAGGTAGGATAAGAGGCCTAGTTTCTCATTCTAAGACAACAACTAAACTTGAACTTGTGGAAAACCCTCCCAGTTTCTTCTTCTTCCTGGGCACGCTCCCTACATAACAAGGTTGACATAAACTGTGAAAAATAAATTCAAAATGTATTTACTGGAGGATTTTATATGCAAGAACACCTATGAAGAGATTAAGTAAGAACTAGGGTTTGCATTACCAAAATTCTTTCCTTAGAAAAAGAATCACCACGCGGTTCTTTTCAACAACACACTCATAGAAATTTTTACCGCAAGATGGGCCACATACAAACCTTGGTGATCTACGTGCTCTTCCATTCCATGCCGACCCCAGAATAACCACTGTCCTAAAACTTAGGCTATCATTCTTTTGCTTTCCTGTACGATTTCATCATATATATATCACCGAACAATGTATTATTTAGGTATGTCTATTTTTAAACTTTATATATATATATATAGAATCATACTTATTACTTTAACTTTTTTGATCCTGATTAAATATATAAAACTGATAAATAGAAAATTGCTCCGAGAAATGCATGAAGAGGTATCTAATTCACTTTATGCAAAATACTCATCCTTTTATGAATAAAACTTTAGGTATTGCTTTACATTTGCTAGACATTTGAGTTGTTTGCATTTTAGTTATTATGAACAGTACTTTAAAATATTCTTATACGTGTCTCCTGGGCCATGAGGGTTAAGAGTTTCATTAGGGTGTATACTTAGGAATCACTAAGTAAAGCCAAATTGTTTTCCAAAATGGTTGTATCCAACAGTGTAAGTGTTCCCACTGCTCTCTATCGCCTCCAACAACTATTTTTTATTTTTCCCAGTCTGACGGGGCATGAGGCAAATAGCTCCTTGCTGTTTTAGTCTGCAAATCCTTGATTACTAAGAAAAATAGAGGATCTTTTCAAACATTCACAGACCATTTATTCCTGCTCCAGTGAAATAAACTTATTCAGGACTTCCCTATTTCCTTTTTTCCCCCCTATTTTCTTCTTCTTTTTAATTTGAGAAGTTCTTTTACATTCTGAATAACAGTATATATTCAATTATATTCTGTATATATGTTATATTATATTCTGAACAACTTTATCAGTACATCTTCTCTCAGGCTGTGGCTTACTTTTTTACTCTTTTTGTTGTCTTTTTTTTAAAGTAAATTTTTTTATTGAACCATAATGTATATACAGAAACATGACCAAATTACAAGCACATCTACTTAACAAAAGCAAGCTGGGGTTCTCGTGGACAGGGTCCTAAGATGAAAATGTTTGAGAACCACTCACTCAGACCTGTGTGGTACCTGCTCGTCGTGCTATCGCTAAGCGTCATGTGCCTCAGCTCCTCCCTGCACACAGTTCTGGAAATCCTCAGATCCATCTATCTCCCAGTTCACTTTTCAAATTTATCCAATCTGGATCATCTTTCCATTGTGCTTTTCATTTGTCTTTTATTTTTAGAAGTTCTACTGGGCCCAAGCTCTTCTTTCAGATCTTTCTCATCAATTTTGAGTCTCTTCATGGTATCATATTTTTAATTCCCTCTTTTATTTCCTCAAACATCTACAGTCTGTGAGACTGATGGTCACTACTGACCCTCTAGTCTTAACTGTCACTGTGCAACAAGCCACCCTGAACTGGATCAAACCCGTAAGCATTTATTTTGCTCACAAATCTGCAATTTGTCCAGGGCGCAAAAAGGACAACTTGTCCCTTTTAGGACAACTTGTCTTTAGGTGGCATCACCTAAAGCAGCTTGACAAGAGGCTGGAGAAGCCACTTTCAACACGGTTTACTTACAAGGCTGGCAAGTCAGTGCTGGCTGTCAGCTGGGAGCTGAGCCAGGGCCATAGGCTTGAGGCCTCAGTGCCTGAGGTCCTCTTCACATGGGTTTCCCCACGGACTGCATGGGCTTCTTCACAGCATGGGGAGGGGTTCCAAAAACGTACATCCCAAGAGAATAAGGAACACGTGTGGCATTTTTATGGCTTACCCTCAGAAATCACATAAGATTGGCCCTGTCAGATTCTTCTGGAAAAAAAGCAGTCACAAAGGCCTGCCCAGATTTAACAGAAAGGAACAGACTAGTTCTTGATGGTAGAATAGCAAGGTTCTAGAATAGCATATGACATTGGTCAGGAAATATTGTTGAGGCCTCTTTGGAAAAAATAATCTAACCCATAGTTGCTTGTTTTCTTGTGCAAGCTCACATTTCTTGCCATTTTATCTTTAAAAATTCATTGAGGCCACTCTATAAAATATGTTTCTACAAAGATCTGTTTGACTGGTTTTTTTAGTTTCTAGGTCATTTATTTCTGCTCTAATCTTTATTACTTCATTCTTTCTCCTGGCTTTAGTCTTCACTTGTTGTTCTCTTTCTAGCTTCTTTAGGTGTAAGGTTAGGCTGTTTATTTGAGATTTTTCTTGCTTCTTGAGGTAGGCCTGTACTGCTATATACTTCCCTCTTAAAAGTATATCCCACTTTTGCTGCATCCTGAAGGTTTCAGACCATTGTGTTTTCATTTTCATTTCTTCCCATATATGCATATATTTTAATCTCTTCTTTGATTTCCTGGTTGACCCATTCATTGTTTTGTAGCACGTTGTTTAGCCTCCATATGTTTGTGGTCTCTCCACATTTTTCTTATGGATGACTTCTAGCTTCACAGTGTTGGGTTCAGAAAGGGTACATGAGATGATTTCAGTCTTTTTACACTTGTTGCAACCTGTTTTGTGACCTAATATGTGATCTATTCTGAAAATGTTCCATGTGTACTTGTGCATTCTGCTGTTTTAGGGTGGAATGTTCTGAATATATCTGTTAGGTTCATCTGGTCCAGTGTGTCATCCAAAGCCACTGTTTTCTTGTTAATTTTCTGCTTAGATGATCTGCCCATTGATGTAAGTGAGGTGCTAAAGTACCCTACTATTACTGTATTGTTATCAATTAGCTCCTTTATGTTTATTATTGTTTTATACATTTGGGTGCTCCCATGTTGGATCTGAATTTTATTCTTCCAGACACTTGGGAATCATAACCAACTGGGAGTATTTTCTCTCTCTCTTTTTTTTTAGTTTATTTATTTTGAGAGAGACAGCATGAGTTGGGGAGGGGCAGAGGGGGGGAAGGGAAGGAGGGAGGGAGGGAGGGAGGAGAGGGAAAGGGGAAGAGAGAGAGAGAGAGAGAGAGAGAAAGAGAGAGAGAATGAGAATGAATCCCAAATGGGCTCTGCACCATCAGTGCACAGCCCAATGTGGGACTCAAACTCACAAAACTGTGAGATAGTGACCTGAGTTGAACACAAGAGTCGGATGTTCACTAAACCACCCAGGCGCCCAGCAACTGGGAGTAGTTTCAACTAAGTTATCAATTAATGGGATTTTCAAGCCTCGTGGATAGTATGAAATCGGGCTGCAAATCCATGTGAGTGTGAACCTCTGTTTAGGCAGTTTCATGACAGACTCTCTCTCCATCTCCCTACAGATCCAAGACATTAAAAAGCAAGTCTCTGCATGCAGAGCACCTTTTATCCATTGAGGAAGTCACCTTTCTGAGGTCCCAGCTTTCGACGGGGCAGTCTCCAGTGTGATCTCCCACTACTCTGCTCGGACACTGTTCTTTTTTCTCTTCTCCCCTCTTTTACTCTAACCCTAGAGGAATCCCTCAGCATAAACACCATCTTCAGGGTTTACTTTACCTTATGAAATCACGCTTTCTAGCCCTTTTGAGGCCTCCTATTGTTTTTCTGTACACAGGCTCTAGCATTTTACATATATGTGTGTTCACATATTTCTTCCTTTCCCCAGCTTCATTTTAAAATGTTCTGAACAGAAGGGGCTTCTCTGCACATCTAATCTATCATATTACTGCAAAAGAAATTACTCATCACTCATTTTAAGTTATTTTACTTATTAAAACTTGATAAATGGGACGCCTGGGTGACTCAGTCAGTTCAGTGTCCAACTTTGGTTCAGGTCATGATCTCGCAGCCTGTGGGTTTTGTGGGCTCAAGCCCCAGGGTGGGCTCCATGCTGACAGCTGGGAGCCTGGAGCCTGCTTTGGATTCTGTGTCTCCCTCTCTCTGCCCCTCCCCTACTCGTGCTCTATCCCTCTCTCAAAAAGAAATATTAAAAAAAAAATTTAGTTGATAAATAATTCCAGGAATACACTGTACTTTTAAAAAGCAGCTATGTAAAATCTAACACTTGAATGGAAATGTTTTGGAAGATATTAACACACTTCCTCTAAAGCCAATCTGAGGGAATTTACATTTATTAGACACACTGACTTCTACGCCAGATTCTTCATGTCTTTTAAATCCTATTGGGGTCTGTGGCCCTGTACGTGTTTTAAACATGGTTTACAACTATACCACAACCTAAGGAAAAGGGAATTTTACTGATTTAAAGGAAAAGCAAAGAAAAGAAAGAAAAAAAACTGTTTCTAGTGTCAATGTCTTAAGGTTAAACTAACAAAAAAAGGAAGCGGCCACTGTCTTGTAAGAAGAAATGAAAAGTTCTCTTTGGCAAAATGGAAATGAATCAAGTGGATTTAGTATTCATATGCATTTTATGACACAGATCCCTTCCTGTATTTTTTAAATTACAGTCAAGCCTCAAAAGCAGCAGCAGCAGTTTGGCAGGGGGAGCTGTAAGTCACTGCGTAAGAGCCTTTAAATGTTACATCTCCCCACCATGCTGAAAGCAATGGCAACAAATTATCATAGTCCCCAAAAGATGACAGCCAACCTCTTACAACCCAGGGGAGAAATGGCTTTCACAACCATCAGTCGGCACTGGTGGGAGACTTAAGAGCAAGCCACCGAACAGACCACTTATTGTTCTTTATCTTGTGCAACATGAACTTTCCAGCTCAGCCTGCTACACATCACAGTGGTCCAGGAGGAGAAAATCCACATGGAAACAAATTCCAAAATGCAATCTACCCTATGGGCAGTGTGCATTTCCAGATTCTTCATCCTACTTTGCTCTGCTCCCCTCTGGGTCATAACAGAACTTGGCAGATGTGAGAATTTGCTATGTATAAACTCTGGAGCCCAGATTAGACAACCCCGCAAAGTATGTGTCTGGCACTGGCAAAAATGGTTGCTTTGTGCACTGATTTGGGTTTGCTAACTTAGGATATCCACAGCTTGAAAAACGTGTCGAAGACTGTTGAAATTTAAAAATCAGAAAACAGGCACGTGTCACACACATCCCAACACAGGCTTACAAGCCTCTGTGATCATCCTCTCCATACCAACAAAATACCAAGGCCATTACGCAACCTGCGGTTTCTTCTCATAACTGAAGAAGTTAATGGCTTGGATTCAAAACTTAGATAGCTTTACCCTGAGATACTCTCCCAGCCTTGGGTCTCTGTGTACAGAATCCAGAAGTACCCATTACCAGGCTCTCAAAGAGGGGTCTACAAAAGGTTCTTTTCATTCACTAGCAATCTTTCTTCACAGCAAAACTTCAAAAATGTCTTTTGGAAGAGTTTTCTACTTATGAAAAAAGCCTGCAACAAATCCCTATTGTACAGCAGTGTGTGTTTACCAAGTTTGACAGAATGTGTCTATTTCATCTCATACCATAGCACTGCTAGTTTTTCTCCTAATATTAAAATCAAAGAGTCAGTCTTCTTAAGGTAGATGGTACACAGGATACATCACGCCTGGAAGGTATTACTAAATCTAAAAGGGTTAAACCTGGAAGGGGTAAATGCTCAATCTGAATTGTAAGTAATCTGACATATGCAGATGGGGGGTTGGGGGCAAAATTACATTCTACAGTTCTAGGCAATGTAAATCTAATCCATAACAGTAATGAATTTTCACATGTGAGTACTAAGGGTATTCATATAAATTAGTTATAGCCTAGAAATTAATTGATCTTAACAAATGAGTTTACCTTTGTAAATTAATAAGACCTTCTGTCCATGTGGACAGTAAAATGGGTTCAGAGGCTCAGTTAGGGCTGAATTCATTTTGGTCTACTGTACCGCAAACTCTTCTGGCCTCCGTTTGTTCTTCTAGCTGTTTGGAAGTACCTTCATATATGTCAGATAAAACAAACAAGAAATTTAGGTTTAAATTTATGATTCTAAGAAAAATGAAGTTTCCTTTTTATAAATTCCACATTTAAAGTAATAATGAACATGCATAAAGGAATGCTATCGCTTAAAAAATTTTTTCATACTTTGTTACACAGTTTCTCAATACAAAATAGGAGTACAACTAACCCCTATTCAAGAAATATAACAATTACAAACGAAAAGGCCCTCGTTTCCCCCTACACAGAAACTAAAGCATTTACTAGCATTAACTTCAACCTAGTGTTTCAGACATAGGGGCTTTACAGAGAAAATGAGTTTATAATTTCAGATGCTTCTGTGAACTCACATAACTGGATCTACAGATAAATTCAAGTTCTCCTCCACAAAATGAAAAGGAGTGTCAGTGAAGCCGCCATCATGGGCACCAATCATTTTGGTGGGGAAAAAGCATCAATACATTTCAGACATATCCATTTTTTTTCAGTCCACCCTTCTCCCTTTCTCTGAAGGACCTCCTTTTAAGTTCCACCCTAAACTTCTGGCTCCCAAGGCCACGCAGATACTCCCAGTGTCATTAACAGTGCAGAGAGAGACATGAGCCCGGGCTGGAGACAGGCAAATGCCACTGGAATCCTAATTCTTAGCACTTACTTTCTTATCTGTAGAACAACTGCTTGTATAAAGCTGCTACAAAGGCTAAAGCATAGAATCACCTAGAACAAGAGCTGGCCCAAAACAGGAAACCAGTAGGTACTGGCTGTTGTTATTGTTGTTATTGTTGTTGTTGTTGTTACAATTACCATCACTCTACTTATCCTCGGCCAGGCCTCAACCCCCTTGCTTAGGAATCCAACTCTGTCACTTCCTGAAAGTCCTCTAACCAACTGGAGACCTCTAACTTTCAATAGATGATAGAGTCTTACACCTGACAAGGAAAAGACACAGGAAAAACTCCTTCAGTTTCATTATGTTTCTATGCATCTTCATGCACCCAAACTTGCCCCGTCTGTTTCGTCCTAGAAGAAGGAGGTCTCTCCTCCAACGTCAGGCAAGGAGTAACAAGTGCCCAACAGAGTCACCCGATGTCCTCCTCCTCTTCCTTGCCCTCCTCTTCCTCCTCTTCCTCCTCCTCCTCCAACAAAAGCGAAAGCAATTTCCAAACTCCATATTGCAGAAGACTTACTGATGTTCTCATTTCAGGGCTGGCAATTACCAACATTCACGTGTCTACAGAGACTGGCTACTGATGTGACTAGATTACTCCACTCTTCACTCTCAAAATCCATTTAGTTGGCATAAAGGAGGATGAGTTTGCCGAAAAATTACTACCAGCTCCAACTCGTAGAAACAGAACATAGCCAAGGGCAGGGGGATGGAGCAAATAGAGAGTCAGAAACGGATACAGACGCACACTTGGTTGGCTGGCTCAGCTGGTAAAGCACGTACATGACTCTTGATCTTGGGGTTGTGAGTTCGAGCCCCACACTGCAAATAGAGGTTACTTGAAAAAAAAAAAAAAAGTATACAAAACGAACAACTATGCTTTAATTCAATTCAATTCAATGGGTATAGAGTTCCAGTTTTGCAAGATGAAAAGAGTTCTGGAGATTGGATGCACAACAGTGTAAATGTACTTAACACTATTCTTAACTATACATTTAAAAATGGTAAAGATGGTAAGTTTTATGTTACATGATAATTTTACCGCAATTTAAATACATATACACAAATACATACATACACACATAGTGGTACCAGTCAGTATCACCTCTGGCAACCTTTGCCCTAAATTCATTTCGGGGAACCTCTTCAAATCGGGGTTAAAATTTAGTTAGCCATTTCAATTTGTTCAAATTCCTGACTAGCATCTAGATAGAATCTTATATACAGCCTGTGTCTTTCTAAAAGATATAAAAAATGGCCTGTTGCTGAGTCACACTAGGGGTCAGGATTGAATGCTCTCAGAGATGACCAGCAAGCACCTGCTTCTCTCCACCCAGCAGAAATAAATGGCATATTAAAACAGTTCTTCAAGAACATCACCCACCCTCTCAGTGGGATCTCCTGACGTCTGCACATAGGATCCTTGGAACGGAGGTGTGGAAGAGAATAAACATGTAGGAGAACGCTCTCTTAACATAACCTGTTCTAATGAAACTCACCAGATGAAATCCACATTATAGGAAAAATCTGACTCGAGATGCAAATGTTTATAAAAACTATGGTTTAAAGATCATCTATTTTTGGGAGAAAAAATATGCAGTATAACTAACACAGCAACAAACAAAAGTGCAGGGTGAGAATAGTAAAACCTTTTAATTAGAATAAGAAACTGTACTTTTGAGGTTTATTTTTAAAATGCTAAGTATTTACTCTTTAACTCAATATGTTAAAGAATCATTATACAAAGAGTGTTAAACACATGCAAACATATATGAACAAAGCTAAGTTTGGCTGCATTCATTGAACTTATCTGTAGTTTGGCTGGTACAACTCCCACTCACCTCATAAAGTATGTAAAGGATGTTAGCTCATCACAGATGAACGTAATGTTGATGCCAGAAAGATCCTTGGAAATATCTTTCTAACCCAATGCCTTGGATGAACAGATGATGAAAATGCAGTGTTGAGGGGATAAATAAAACCTAAGTATGAAATAAATGATGAGATCCCGCCATCTGAAAATGTAGTAACTTTTTAATATACCAACATCAGTTTGTAACAAGATGTGATGATGATGATGATGATGATGATGATGATGATGATGATAACTTTACAAAGAACACATTCACAGTAGCCACAGACTATCAGAAACCTTGGGAAAAAATATTCTGAAACTATGTGAGAATTTTATGGAGAAGACTATAAAATGTTTGTGAAGGACCTGAGCCCTGTACTATGTCCACAGACTGAAAAGACTTCAAGGCTCCTTCCTTGCCTCTATAAATAATCAATATTTGATCTCTCTTCCAAATAAGACTACAGTAAATAATATTTTTCTGTGTCGTAAGTGGGGACACAGAGGGAAAAATACGAGTATAAACCAGTATATGTCATCTTACCCAAATGGTTTAAACTTTAAATGTAGGTTTCTAGTCTATAACGCCCAGCCAACAGCACCTTGCTTTTGCTGCATTCACTGTTTTTCCAAGTTCAAAAGTCATGATGATCTATCTGTATTTCCATGCAATTCTCTGTACCTGCTTTTAAATCGGAAAGGGCTTTTAAAATGCAAAGTGAACTTTGGAAATAAAGTAAGCAGGCCAGAAGCTAATTTAACATTGTAACTTTATAGCTCACCAGATACTTATTTAAAGTCCTCACAAACTTGCACCTTAGAATTCATCCACTATGCTTCTTGAAAGCAGGCAAGATGCTACTGGTTCAATACCAGTACAAACTATCCTAAATCCCTAAAGATCAAGAACAAGGTTAGTCCCAAGAGACCTCCAGGACCAAAAAGGTACACTATCATAAAACCATAATGAAAATTATAAATTAAAACTAAAGGCAACCCAAGTTATTTTCAGTTAGTACCCCAGAGGTAAACAAAGGATTGAGTAAATTAAAATGAAAAACGAGACTTGACCCTGTGGAATTGTTAACTTCCTATAAATGTGGATTTCCAATTACAATCCCATCTCTGGATTTGGTATATGAAGTAGGATAAGGCAGGACAATTAACAACCGTAAATCCTGAATGCAAGCAATAGAGTTTCTGACAATTTAATTCAAAAAGGTACCTAAAAACACACAAAGGGCTTAAGGTTTAAACCCTACTATCAGACTGGGAAACAAGCACTTCAAACTTTTTTTTTAGTTTAGTGAACATACAGTGTAGTATTGTTTTCAGGAGTAACTGCTAACAGAATAATTTGAGTCTCTTAATATTTTATTATAACAGATCAAAAGCTGCTGAAATTTAAATTTCAGTTTGAAGACAAGGGCAAAAGACTTTTCCTTCTCACTCAAAAAAAAAAAATAATTAGAAACAGTAGACGTTCTGTGAGAAGGCAGTAAGACGATGTGTATATTAATGTTACAGTCACATAATAAAGGCTATGACTGAACACACTAACTATGCAAGCTTCTTGGCAGCAATAAAATACGGTACTTCCCAATACCAATCACTGCAGTGATCCTGATGAGCCGATTACCAGCAAAGCTACACTAAGTCTACAATTCAGAGGTGAGAACTTTCCTGAATAAAAAACTAATACAGAGGCCAAGTGTCTAGAAAGAAACCTGCCAACATCAGACAGCTTTCCCAGTTCAAAGAATGAACTTTTCCCCCACTTTGAGGGAGAAGGGGAGAAAATGTCGTGAGTGGGGCCCAACACTCAGAAGGCTAATCAAAGTTGGGTACATCCTATTCACATTAATTCGTACAGCAGCAAATCTAATGCACAGGCCTTCAGAATATACAGTCTAAAGCCTCCATATAATAGTAGATATTATTTTATTGGCAGTACATTAAAAAGAACATTAAGAAAAGGAAATCATTAATTTCTCTTAGTCCCTAGTTTTTTCAAGAATGTAAAGCAAAAGACTAGTGCACTATACCCCTAGAATCAAACAGGGACAATCTCTTTGTCAGGCTCCCAAGTCTTAAACATCAGTTTTCCTTAGGCTCTCTCTGCTTAGGCTGCTACTCACTCGGTCACTCTTTCCTGACCCAGGTTAACTCCATGCAGACAGTGATGACTTCCACCTCTGTGTCTCCAGGCTTATGTATTTCCAACCATCACCTCCTGGGTATCACCCTCATAGACTCTATTACCCTACAGTCATAATGAAAATGATTACATTTCCTCTTCTCTGGCCAAACCTCCTCTTCTATCTTGAACCCCCCTGTCACCTAAGAGCACTGTTGGGATAAAGCAATCATTAGTCCACTTCCTAATTAATCTACTTACTAAAGGTCTCTCCCTCCCCCTTCCCCAACCATTAATCCCTTCCTCACATTCCAAAATTTTTCTTCTATAATGAAAGCAGTGCCACAAAATAATAATTAGGAAAGTTTCCTGTTTTAAGTGTTGGGCTTTATATATACATGATCTCATTCAATCCAATCTTAGAGCAATTCTTTGGGGTGGGCATTATGCCTGTTTTACAGATGAATTAAACCAAGCTTAAGGCTTACCCGAAGTTAAAAAGATAGCTAGTAGGTGGGAGGCTAGGAGTTCAATATCAGATGCCACCTCTTAATCACTATATAAAACTGCCTCATTACACAAAACACTTTTAAAGATTGAAGGAAGGGGACACCAGGTATTGTTCAACTACCAGAATAGCTAAGTGACAAATTCATTGTTTATTGTACAGTTCTAGTCACAGACTACATATAATTTTATATTCGGAGATATTTTCAAAATACAAATCTAGTGATCTAAAAGCCCAAGCCAAAAATATATTTTGGTGCTTGTCCATTGTCTTAAATGATGAAGACGAACAGTATTTCACAATCTGGCTCCAGCCCTACCTTTCAACTATCTTCCCACACCCTAGCGACAGTCTCCTTCACCACCACCACACACACCACACCACCCCCCCACACACACACACACACACTGTTTGGTGCTAACCACTGTACCCAACTGGTAATTCTCATTCACTCTCCTCAAGGCCAGGTCTGTGGTCAATTGTTTCAATGTAGCCTTCCCTTACTTCTCCTGCCAAAATTAATTCCTCTTTCTTCTTGTTTCTATAAGCAGGGTTTTCATTCATTCCCACCTTACAGGACACAGAGCTACAGACATACACGTTACACTCATACACATATATCATCAGATTTATTATGGAAACCAAAAAGGGGAGTCATCTTATCTTTTCAATTATTTGGACACATACACCAAAACCCCATATATTTGTGCACCTGTAGGGAAAGCCATCTGTGCAGCCATCTTTCCTCTTTCTGTTCTCTTACCTCTTCCTTTCTTATCCACTCCTTCCCTACACCCTATCCACTCCACAGCATGGTAAAAAAAAAAAAAAAAAAAAAAACATTGAATGTATACAAAAGTGAACATTTCTAAGTGTAAAAGTAAATGACATGGTTACTAAGACTATAATTAGGATCAACCTTATGGTACCCAAGATATAGTGACTGTACAAATGGTCTCATTAATACTTAAAGAAGGAGGGCTTTTCACTGTGCTTTAAGTAGTAGAAATGACCATCTCTGCTCAAGATAGTAAAGCTACTATGAACAGGGTCAAGGAATTGGGATTCAAAACGTAACACTTAAGGGGCACCTGGGTGGCTCAGTCAGTTGAGTGTCTGACTCTTGATGGTGGCTTGGGTCATGATCTCATGGTTTTGTGAGTTCAAGCCCCACATCGGACTCTATGCTGATAGTGCGGAGCCTGCTTGAGATCTTCTCTCTCTCCCTCTCTCTCTGCCTGTCCCCTGCTCATGCTCTGTTTCTCCCAAATAAAGAAACTTAAAAAAAAAATTTAAGTATCACCTAAGGACCAAATGTGAATCAACAAATGGGTAGATTTTTAGGTCTTTTTTTCCTCCCCCACCCCCAAAGTAACAAAACTGCTTTTCATAAATACAAGTGATTTTTAAATAGGCAAATCATAGCATAACTCTATATAATCAAACGATGTATATCATTTTCAGATTGTTTTTCTCTCTACCTCCTACATCGTAAAATATTCTGATTGTAAAATGTTTGGTTTAACTGGCAAATATTTTCTTTATTATTGTTTAACAAAAAGAAGGAGGGAAGGAAGGAGGGAGAGAAAAAAGGATGGAAGGAGGGAAGGAAGGGAAATGCAGATAACAGAATAAATAGCCTTTTATGGCTGGAACTCTGTAACCCAAAAATACAGGTTATTTAGCTTCTAAAAGTGATTCCTTTCTCTACCCTTCTAACAGGGTACAGAAATTTAAGAAAACATACATATTCTGAAGATATGAACAGACACTTCTCCAAAGAGGACATCCAGATGGCCAACAGACACATGAAATGATGCTCAGCATCCCTCCTCATCAGGGAAATACAAATCAAAACCACACTGAGATACCACCTCACGCCAGTCAGAGTGGCTAAAATGAGCAAATCAGAGAACTCTAGATGCTGGCGAGGATGTGGAGAAACGGGCACCCTCCTACACTGTTGGTGGGAATGTAAACTGGTACAGCCCATCTGGAAAACAGTGTGGAGGTTCCTCAGGAAACTAACAATAGAACTCCCCTATGACCCAGCAATAGCACTGCTAGGAATTTACCCAAGGGATACAGAAATGCTGATGCATAGGAGCACATGTACCCCAATGTTCATAGCAGCACTCTCCACAATAGCTAAAACATGGAAAGAGCCTAAGTGTCCATCAACAGATGAATGGATCAAGAAGATGTGGTTTATCTATACCATGGAATACTACATGGCAATGAGAAACAATGAAATCTGGCCATGTGTAGCAACATGGATGGACCTTGAGGGTGTTATGCTGAGCGAAATAAGTCAGGCAGAGAAGGACAAATATCATATGTTTGCACGTATAGGAGGATTAGGAGGAACTTGACGGAGGAACAAGGGGGAGAAGAAGGGCGGAAATGGTGGGGGAAAGGGAGAGAGGCAAACCATGAGAGACTCTTGAATGCTGACAAAAACTGAGGACTGATGGATGTGGGGGGGAGGGGGGATGGGCATGGAGGAGGACACTTGTGGGGATGAGCACTGAGTGTTATGTGGAAACTAATTTGACAATAAACTATTTGTAAAAAAAAAAAAAAAAGAAAACATGCATATTCTTCCAGTACAGTCCTGAAGGAGCAAGGGGAAGGAACCCTCAAAAAACAGGAGTGGTAGTGGAGAGGAAGAGGGGCTGCAGGGTGCTAAGGGAGGTCTGGTTTCCAAAGAAACCAGAGGAAAAATAAGAGGAAAAATCATTAGTTGGAAAATCTCTGAAGTGCTTTTGTAGTAGCTCAATCCCTTGTCCTGAAAGACATGCAGCAAAGAGACCAATTGCTACAAATGACAAAGGGACCCCAGAGCATACGAACTGCCAAGCATCTGCCTTTTCTAAATTGTGCAGTTCATCTACATCAGAGTGGCCACAGACGAATTAGAAATCTATGATGAATCTTGTGACCTGCTGAAACCCAAATTGTGTGTGTGTGTGTGTGTGTGTGTGTGCGTGTGTGTGTTTGTGCGCGCGTGCGTGCTGTTTCTAAAAAAGGGTTCCTGTCAGCCACAGCATTTAAACAGGTGTAGGGGTGCCTCAGTCAGTTAACATCTGACTTCAGCTCAGGTCATGATCTTATGGTTCATGGGTTCAAGCTTTGCATCAGGCTCTGTGCTGAAAGCTCAGAGCTTGGAGCCTGATTCAGATTCTGTCTCCTCTCTGCCCCTCCCCTGCTCACACTCTGTCTCTCTGAAAAATAAGCATTAAAAAAATTTTTAATAGGTGTAAATTATATATTTAAACAGATATAAGTACAAAAACCATTACTGTTTTTTTTTAATTTTTTAATTTTTTTACAGTTTATTTTTGAGACAGAGCATGAGTGGAAGAGAGGCAGAGAGAGAGGGAAGACACAGAATCTGAAACAGGCTCCAGGCTCTGAGCTGTCAGCACAGAACCCAACACGGGGCTCAAACCCACGAACTGTGAGATCATGACCTGAGCTGAAGTCGGATGCTTAACCGACTGAGCCACCCAGGCGCCCCAAACCATTACTGCTTACAATACGACCTAGGTAAACTCAGCAAACTAGAAACTTTTATGAAATTAGCTAACCTCCCTCCTTCCAGCCTTAAAATCTAGCCTAAAGTTGTTTCCATTTGTCTCAGCTTCGAGAGAAAAAGTGAAATTACAAGTAACCATTTGCAAGTAACCAGTAGTCACTGATTTCTTTCAAAATGAGCAAAACTACTTGAAATCCCTACGCCAAACCTTTGTTCTAAGGTCAATAACCCATGTTGTAGTTAAGGAGAAGGGGAATTAATACAGGGGGAAAAAATCACATAGAAGAAAAGAATGTTGGTTTTATTTCCTCTGGAAAACAGAACACAGGGGTTAAGATCTCGGCTTCCAAAGCCAGACTGATTGCTCCACTCCTTCTTGGCTGTGTAACTTCAAGAAAGCTGCTTGCCCTTGCTGTGCGCTTCAGCTTCCTCCTCTGTTAAGCTGAAGATAATAATAATACCTAATTCACAGGGTAGTTGTGAGGTTTAAATGAAATCATGATTAAACTACTTAGGACAAACAGCGCTTGTTCAGGATTCAATTCAATAGATCATCATGAAATCCCTCTGACATTACCGAATTAACCTCCTCATCTTAACCACTGTTATATATACCGTAGTGTTATACTACCACTGTTATGTGTATTACAACCATCCCCCTGTGATACCACTATCAGCCTCAACTCCCTAAGACACTCCTTTCACAATACATCAAGAACATGTGTTTGCTTGTACCAAACTCAAACTTATGGGTCCAGCTTTCAAGACCCTCTAAAACCCATCCCCATACAATCTTCCCAACTGTTGCCCCCAAACAATCACTTTTAGTCCTGCTGTTACTCATCACTCACATTCACACAAAATTCACCTCTTTTATTTATGCCTCTGCAGCAACTACAGGCTTTTTTTTTTTTTTTTAATTTTTTAACATTTTTATTTACTATTGAGAGACAGAGGGGGAGACACAGAACCCAAAGCAGGCTCCAGGCTCTGAACTGTCAGCACAGAGCCCAATGCGGGGCTCTAACTCACTAACTGTGAGATCATGACCTGAGCCGAAGTCAGACGCTTAACTGACTGAGCCACCCAGGCGCCCCAACTAAAGTCTTTTTAAAAGGCCCACTTTCCAGGCACCTCTTACCCTGCTTTCTACCTGTGTGACTGTTATCTACACTTTCAGAAAACAGTTCAGATTCTTTGAGAAGGTGCCAATATTTTGATCCCCTAGTGATCACTCCTAATCCTCTCAAGAACCTCGCTGTGGAGGATAAACTTATACTGTTCTCTCCAATCGTGTCTGTTAGTTCAAACTCTACAAAGTACTAATGTCCTTCAGGACAGGGGCTAGATCTTCCCTTAACAACACCCAGTTTCCAGCAAAATGCTGTGGACTTTAATAAGCTTTCCACTCACTTGTTTCTACGACTAAAAACAAGGAACAAAATTTTATTCAATAAACTCAATGAATAATAAATCTTTCAATTTCATATTATAGCTCTGACTATGTCAGGAGACCATAGACAAGAAAATATTCTCTTAAATGTAGCCATAATTTTATGACCAGAAAAATACCAACATAAAAACTTGCCCAAATCCAGTGGCATGAGAAGGGGTAGGTGCAACAGAATGAAAAATACAGCATTTCTCTATCCTTGACACAAAAAAATACATAAATAAACAACACAGAGCTGTCCACTATTCTTAGTTAATGGAATCGCTCATGAAGACTTAAAACTGGCAGGCTCATGTTTTCTGACCAGTATCACATTCATCCACAACGATATCATAGAGGACCTTTTCACTTTATCCTGTTTTCCAAAAAAGAATTCCCAAGTTTATTCTAATGCAAGCAATTTTACAGCTCTCTGAACTGAACAACTGGAGGAAACAAGATTCAGAGGAACCACAGGCCCTTTTTATTAGATTACCCCTCCTGAGATACTTTCACTGCCAGTCTTCCTTTGTTTGGTCAGGCACCTGACTCCACAGCAACTAGTCTGGTGGTGGACATAAATCCAGGTGCATGAACAGAGATGTCCTGAGCAAAATACTGCTTACATACTCAGCCAATTCATCTGGATCTAACAGGGCAGGCAGTCTGCTACAGAGGCAAATGAGACACAGACAGACAAAAAAAAAACCCTAAGGAGCAGAGTATCTCATATGGGTATCAATTATGCATTCAACAAACATGCAAGGCACTAAATGCAAATCTACATCTATGCAACTTTATACTATATGCAAGGCATTTTGTTCGGTATTGTACTTAAACACAGTCTCATTCTAGAGTGGCTTACATTTTTAATAAAAAGTATAAGACATGTACTACTAAAAAGGCAAATACAGCATTTATTCATTAACATATTTATATTTCACATTAATTCAGGAAATGTTTAAATACATATACTTACACAAATACACACTGGTTAAATATAAAATGAAGAAAGAAAAAGAGAAGATGAGATTAGGAAGATGAGATTTTGAAAAGAGGTTAGTATACTAAAATGAGAACATTAGGATCTTCAACATTTTTCCAGAGAGGGACAAATGTACAGTGTACAGAAAACAGAGAGAATACCATAAATTTGGAGGACCAGCAGATCTCAGGCAATCGGGACAATTAGGGACGGCTGGGATTTAAAAGAGCACAACAGTGCCACTGTTGACAAAGAAGGTTGGTTCCTTTTTCCAATGACAAAAGTGAATACTGCTGCTCCAAAGAAAAAAGTGTGTAAGAGAAACACATGAACCACTTTGATCGACTCTTCATCTACATCCTTTAGTACTTCATGTACCTGTAATACTTCCTCCCAGGTCTTTCGCAATCTTGGTAACACCAATGCCTAGATCAATGTATCAAGCACAGTAGGTGCTTACTAAATGTTTCTTAGATCCAATTAACAACCCAACTATTTTCATGGTTCTACTGGCCTCTGGGGTCACTTAGAAGTTTTTCCCATTTTACCATTTTTAGAAATGCCTGCAAAACGTAGAATAAGTTGAGACAGTGACATTTCATTAATGTTCCAGAGCAGAGTACCCCTAGGAGGGCACTATGCGCATTAATCCAAAGACCAGCTATGTGGGAGCTCCAAGAAAGGAAAGTAAGTAACAGACTGACAGCTGCTGCTTAAAAAATACTTGTAATTCTCCTTCCTCTTATCTAAGGTGGATTTTGGATGCAAATAGAAACAAATGTTTAAAATCTCAATTTCCACTATGATAGCCAGGGACTTTGACCATAATTTCACAGATAAAGAAACGAAACACTGAAATGGCAGGACAAGGCTGTGGCTTTCACCATCTGCTCGCCACACCTGAGTGTGTATCAGGAAGCTCCTGCCTGGCACCGAGAGGTCTCATCTCATCTAGTGCTTTGCACTTACCACACCTCTGAGATCACTGAAGTTTTTCATAGAATCACAATTTTAAGTGTGCAGTTACATGAGCTTTTTACTTGATAAATCCAGTAGAAGTATAAATTACTGGCCATACAAAAATGGAAATTTAGCCATAATCCCAAACTAGCCCCAAACGCTTGCTTTTAATTACACTGAAAGTGTATAGAGAACTAATTTTACTACGTGATCCATTTTGAACAAACCAAACAGAATACTAACAACTATAGGTATGCAACCCTCAAGAAGAAAGGCATATGAAATAAAGGCACATTTCAAATCAGACTCCAGATTTATGCAAGCCACAATAACTCTTAGCTTTTAGTTCAAAAAACAAAATATAAATATAAAATATAAAGAGAATACTTATATATTCTTTATATAAAATATAAAAAGACGAAATATATTTTTATAAACACAGGGGAAAAAAACATGCCTAGAGTTTAGCCACAGAACAGTTCCAGAAAAATTGGTTTAAATCCCAAGTGTAAAGCATTTAAAAAAAATTTTTTCAATGTTTATTTATTTTTTGAGAGAGAAAGACAGAACGCAAGCAGAGGAGGGGCAGAGAGAGGGGAAGACACAGAATCTGAAGCAGGCTCCAGGCTTTGAGCTGTCAGCACAGAGCCCAATGTGGGGCTCAAACTTGTGAACCATGAGATCATGACCTGAGCTGAAGTTGAACGCTTAACCGACTGAGCCACTCAGGCGCCCCAAGTGTAAAGCACTTTTATGTTTTTACTGGCAGATACAGTTTACCCGTAGGTTCTTTACTTCTTTACCCCACGCTGTAACAAGAGGGCATGCGTGTGATAATTAAGCCACGAACAGATGTTTGCACTCTAGTTACACTTCAGAAACTTAAATGTCTAGGACTTTTCCGAAACTGTAACTTCTATTCCTCTAAAATTCTTTAAAATCTGTGATTCCTCTAAGTTCAGGGTAGATCAGCGATGGCTAACAACTCACTAACTGCTGTAAAGCCGATTCAGATGAATGCTGGCCTCAAGTCACCTTGAAGTTCAGCATACTTGTGTGCTTATGAGATCAGTAAGAGTATAATCTTGTAGACACAGGAGGCAGTTGGACCTCTAAGAAGGCCTTTAACTGAAAACTCTTCTTAATCTGAAGAAGCAATTCAGTAAAATGCTTCAGTTTTCTACAATCTAGCAATATGACTTTAAATACAAATCAACTTTCTATACTTTGCTTTACTTTAAAGTCTTTCCAAAATAATCCCATCAATTGGCCATGCTAAGGGTACAAAATGAGGAAAATAAACAATCATTTTCATCATCATCTTCACATCATATGCAATTAACCAATTGCTAAGTGCACAACATAAACTCTTCTAGCAATTTATTGAAAGCCGAGCCCCCAATCACCTTTTGTGTTCGTTTTACAAAATAAAGTATTTTTATTGCAAAGTAATGTGTCTTTATTGTAGAAAATACAGATCAGGGATGCCTGGGTGGCTCAGTTGGTTGAGCATCCAACTCTTTATTTCGGCTCAGGTCATGATCTCACAGTTCAGTTCTTAAGTTTAAGCTCCGCATTGGGCTCTGCACTGACAGTGTAGAGCCTGCTTGAGATTCTCTCTCTCTGTCCCTCCCCCACTCACTCTCTCTCAAAATAAATAAACTTAAAAAAACAACTATAAAAAAATACAGATCAAAAAAGGAGGAAAAAATCACTAATGTCACCACTCACAGGATGTACCCACTGCCATGTGAGACAGTGGCGCATCTCTGTCACCCGGCTCAACGCTTTCCACCTCAACCTCGGTCCACCACCATCACAACCTCTCCCAGGCCCACCTGGGTTAATCCTTGACTGGGTCTGTCATGTTTGCCTGTGTATAGATCCATCGACAAAAGTGAAACTCTCCTGCACAAACTTACCACGTGGAATATGTCTCTTCCAATTAAGAACACATACTTTTAATCTTTCGGTGTCTTGAAATAGTTTTCCACAATATTATGAAAGTGCTTCAGGATTTAAAATTGATCTCTTGGGGCGCTGGGTGGCTCAGTCGGTCAAGCGTCTGACTCTTGATTTCCACTCAGGTCATGATCTCGCGGTTTGTGAGATAGAGCCTGGGTGTCAGGCTCTGTGCTGACAGCTCGGAGCCTGCTTGGGATTCTCTGTCTTTCCCTCTCTCTCTGCCCCTCCCCAACTCGTGCTCTGATATCTTAAACAAAATAAATACAGAAAAATAAAATTGATCTTTCAGGATTAGAGGTTTAGGGTTTGGAGGAGTAGGGGGTTGGGTGTTTGTATTTGCTTTTCTCAACAACAATGGTAAATATTCTTATGGCTACATTCTTGTGACCTATGCTCATTTCTATAAGACAAACTCCTAAAACCAAAACTGCTAAGTCAACGAATATGCACTTTTAAGATACTCCTCAAGTTGTGTCTATCTAGCCCCTCACCCCACAGCAACACTGGGTAAGGGCTTTTTCCAAATAAAACTTTGCCATTTGGGCAAGTAAAAAAGAATGACATCATAATTGACGTTACATAATTGACACTGGGTGATATATATACACACACACACATATATACACACGTATATATATGGTATGTACACTGCATAATTGTAAGCTTTTTTCATTGCTGCTAAAAATTCCTATCAGTTCGTTTTTAGCTCAAAAGCCTCTTGCTCAACCTCCAAATTTTAGCAGGCTTATATAAAAAGGGAAAGTACGGCATAAAATTAAAATTCCCCTGCTATTCCTGTCTTGGAAAGTACTTCCTCAAACCTAAGGTTGGCAAGACGACACCTGCGTTACTGGGCTCCGAAATGAAAGGTATACGCAGGAGAGCTGACAAAAGCTGGAAGAATGAAATCTGTCTGCCATTGGCTACACATTGTTTGGAATTCATAAGTCAGATCAACTCACCTGGGATTGGTTTGTTTGTTAACTACTTTCTCAGACATCCCTTTTAAAATCTTAAGTGCATTTTAATGCATAGTTCTATCATGGAGCCAAGAAATAATAAAACAGGGACTATCAACTCTCTTTAATGCTGTCAGATTACTAAAACATTAATGACAAGCATCCTATTAAGGTGATCTATCTTATAAAAGTAATATCAGATCCCATTAAATTACAGCTGATTCATCTCTTGTTACTTTGCCCGAACCTACGGAGTAGCTTTCGGGCTCAACGTTTTCGCTAACTTGTCAGACTCATTCAGACAAGGCCAAGGCCAGCCCCAGAGTGATTACCTGCTTTGTGATGAATGTATTTTTCAAAGACTACTAATGTACTTAATTATGCCAGCATAGCTGGAGGGGAGAGAACTGGCCCAATGAGATCATTACTTGTTGACACCAGATTACAGTAGCATTCAAAAATGACAACAGGTTGCTTAGTAGCAGTTTTCCAAATGCCTTCATACGAAAAAAACTGACAGTAATCTTCTCCACAAAAAAATCACAGTCTGAACCTATTCATAAAACTACTCACTGATCTCTCAGCAAAGGAGCTCAGTTAAAAAAGTCTACTTTCTTGGCAAATTCTCCTCATATATAGGAACT
This sequence comes from Crocuta crocuta, assembly GCF_008692635.1. Taxonomy (NCBI): domain Eukaryota; kingdom Metazoa; phylum Chordata; class Mammalia; order Carnivora; family Hyaenidae; genus Crocuta; species Crocuta crocuta. The sequence goes on along the minus strand of NW_027527824.1, from coordinate 6,654,246 downwards.
AGAATCTGGGATCATTGTTCTCTCTCCCCAAAGTTCCTCCCACCTTCTGATGGGTGGGGGAAAACTTCCTCTCCTCGGAAGTTCGTGTCACTCAACCATAAGAGTCTCTAAGTCAATGTTCTATTTCATCTCTAGGTCACCTTTCAATGTATGAAGAATAATTTGGCACTGGCTCAGTCTTCTCCATCCTAGTTACAACCATCCTTCTAGCCATCTTCCCATTATTGAGATGTTACTGCCAAGGACCTTTATCTCTTCTCCCAGATTAGTCATAATCCATAGCTATTCAAGTCTTGAAATCCTGAAGTACTATATCACATTAGCTAGACAGATTTTTTCCAATTCCCAACAATCATAATACTTGTCCTGCAAAATTATGAGAAACAACTAACAAGCATGTATAATAATGTGAATTTCCCCACCTCTCCCCCATTGCTCATTGTCCTCATTGCCTTGTAGAACCACATCAGCAAATACTCTTCAACCCCATTAGAACCTTCCATCACTTGACCCCTTTCTCCTTCCCTTTTCTAGCAATTGCTCCTTATCTTATCATGGCCAAGTTCCTATGACAAGTAGTCTTTAATCACTAGTGCTACCTATTTGCCTAACACTCCTCAATCCCCTCGTTTTGGCCTCCCACCCTATGACTCGACTCAAACTCCTCCCTCTAAGGTCACCAACTGACCCACTGATAGATACTTCTCAGTCTCCATCTCAATGACTTCCCAGCAGTATTTTCCAGAACTGACCACTCCCTTCTTTCAACTCTTCCTTCTGCTTCCAACAAACCCTCTCCTACTTCTCTGGTACCTCTTTTATTATTGACCCTATTCCCCCATCCCCACCCCGACCCCCACCTCCCTTCCCATCCGCCCTACATTAGCCAGAAGGATTTTTGTTAAAGGTCTAATTTGATCATGACACTTTCTGGCTTAAAACAGTTCATGTGTTTTTAGACAAACTCTTTTCATGTAGGTTACCAGGTGACTGTTTAATTCCCCTGGCCTCTTTTCTCCCCACAATTCCCTGCTCTCCAGAATCCCACCACACTTTTACGGATTTGCATGGCCCTAAACAGACCAGGGTTTTTCTCTCACCTGCTCTACCCATTTGCAGATACTATTTCCTCAACAGAGGCCGCTGTCTTTCCAACACCCNTAGGGTCTGCGTGCTATCATAAATGCCCTGGTGTAGCACTTGGCCTTTGTAACTGCCTGTTGTTTGCCCAATCTCCCACTAGATTATAAGTTCCCTGGAGGCAGTAACTATATCTTGTTCACCTTGTTAACCCAATATATAACTAATCTTGTGTCAGACATGTAACAGGAACTTAATAAACACTTCTCAAATAATGAATGAATAAAGGGCACCCTTTTCTGCAGGCCTAGAACAGTTCCTTAATTCAGGTCATTATTTCCTGCTTGAATAATAACAAAAGTCTCCTAAAAATGAGTGTCTCTCCTAACGAATAAACAGTCTCTCTACCTTCAATCCGCACTCCATTTTGCTACAAGAATTCCATAAATGCAAATTTGAGTCCAAGTGTCCTCTTCTTAAAAGATATTAGAGGGCACCTGCATGGCTCAAGCATTAAGCATCTGATTTCAGTTCAGGTCATGGTCTCAGAGTTTGGGAGTTTAAGCCCCACATTGGGTGAGCACGAGCCCCACTCCAGGTGAGCATGAGCCCCACATCGGGTGGTGAGCATGAGCCCCATTCCTGGCAAGCACAAGCTCCGCGTCAGGAACCCACTTCTCTCTCTCCCCCTATGTCTCTGCCCCTTGCTCACTTTCTCTCTCAAAAAAACAAACAAAACAAAAACAAAAACAAAAAGGTGTTAGAAGTTTCCCCATTATCTGCAGGAACACATCCACACTCCTTAGCATCAACTACAAAGCTCCTCTGGTGTCCGGTCCCCACAGCCCCTCCTTCCTCGCCCCCTGCCTCCTCCTCACTGCTACGTGTGCTTGGGCCTTAGGAAACCATTTCCACTTTCTTGAACTTACCATGCTTCTTCCAAACCTGTCTTTACATCTACCCTAAATTCCCTTTCCCACTGTTTAAAGGCTTCTGCAGCAGACTGATCGTAAGTGGCCAAATATTAGGATAAAGTATTCGTCTCCAAAGAAAAGAAGATAGCATCTATCTTAGATCATTTTCGCAAGCAGAAGTGGATTCTATTTACACAAGGTACTTTCACGGGGGTCTATCTGGGCAAGAAATTCTCCTTCACAACACACTTGCATCTTAGCCCATTACTGAAGAAAAAAACACCACATTCAGGAAGAACAAGAGGAAAAAAGAACATTTCACAATATTGGCTTCATAATAAATACACTTTAAGCTAAAGCAGTATTAAGTACAATCCTAGTATAATAAAATGCTTGTCACTAGCAGTTCCTTCATGAGGAACATGTAGGAGGAAGGCCTGTCATCTGACAGTATCTACCAGGTTAGCATTATGCAAGTATCAGAAATAACAAGCAGAAAGTAACAGTTACTGCCACCAAAAAGTCTGTATCCCTAAATGAACTCTACTGTGAAATGAGGTGGAAGTGGTGTTTTTCCTGTTCTAAACTCCAGCTTGCTCACATTCTTCCCAGGTAGCCAGTACTGGTAAAGTACGGATTTGCCAGCATGAAAAGCCGGCAGTGTTCTGCCTTAAGCATACACGGCTTGTCAAGTAAATGCTGCCTTTGTAGTAGTTGCTAGAGCAATAACCAACAACAACTCGCCAAAAAGGTCAGTCTGCACAGCGCATTAACAACTCCTTTCCTATGATATTGATTTTTGCTACATTAAATCTCTTGCGATGAGGAGAAATTCACATGGACTCTACCAGGTGGACACTACTCAGAATCTGACTGGATTTATATAGAATTGACCATGTGGCATGTGCCCAGAACTCACTCATTTCTGTTCAATGAGTCTTCAGTGAAGGACAACATGAAAGAAGGCCTTGACTCAGACAGATCTGGCTTGGAAATCAAGCTCCATGACTTACCACTAGTCTTGCACTTTGTATAATTTGTTTAACATCTTTAATCACAATTTCTTCTAATGTAATATAGAGAGGACAAAAGTCCCTAGCTCATAGGGTTCTTGGGATTTCATAAAATAATATATTCAACACAATGCCAGGTACACGGTGAGCACTCTATAAACAAAAGCAATTATTACTATTACTTTGATTTTGCTCCTGCAGCTATTATATTTGCTTTACATAGGGTGGATATCAAAGAGGGTTACGAATTCCACAAACAAAAAAGAAACAACTCAAGCTGAGAACTGAAAGGCAGAGCAAACTACTTATTAACAGACTAATCTATAAAAGAAGAATACAGGTGGATTCCCATTTCAGTTGCCAAGCATTGCTGAAAACTACACGTTAGCAACAAATGCCTAAAAGGGTATACTTTGATTATCCATGTGCTATTGCCTTCATCTGGGCATATACAGAAATTGTGGAGAAAGAAAACCAAAAGAAGTAAGAAATCACAATACTTACTAAACAGCAAAGTGCTACTGCAGAAATTGCAAATATTCAAAATCCTCTCCAAGTGACATCCTACCATCCACTGATTAGAAACCAAATGGACAAAGTGTAACCCTATATATATTAAACCTGTGACTTGTCCTTAATTAAGCTTGGACAGGTAAATTCACTGAATATACCCTTAGGGGCATATGCTGATCAAAGTAACTAACAATATTGTTTGGACTATACAAACAGAAACCCTGACAACCCTTGGGTAAATGCATTTTGCTATCAATTCTGACAAAATATAAGAATAAAGGTGGAAGGAGGAAATAACAGAATAATACTATTAATTTAAGACCTGACTCAATTCTTTCCTTCTAATCTTAACAAGGTTTAAACAGCCACAGAATCACAAGAGTACTTCTTCCCACCTGGCAATAACCTTATTCCAACCAGTGAAACTCTTAGCTCCTCTCCTCATCCCACCTTCCATCAACTCTGGTCCAATTCCTCCTGGTCAAAGAGAAGGGAAACAAGATCACAGACTATGAGATAACAAAGAGGTCCCAAACCAGACTTCTAATTAAACTTAATGTCCTAAGACTTGGGCATTGGAAGGCATGTTGGACACATCTAGGACAGCTACCACAATTCCACTGGGAAGGAAACTCAAAGAGTTGCCCAGTCTCATGTAACCAGTTAAAAATCAGGATTAGAACCCAAAACTGTTAGATCCCAATCCAACATCTTTCCTACTATATCACTGAGATCAGCTTTTAGAATATTGTACAACAATTTCTTCTCCTTTTTTACTATATAATACCCAGAATTTAAAAACAAAGGTTGAAGCACCCGGGACACATAAAAAATACTAATCGCTAACATTTATTAAAAGCTTATGTGCCAAGCACTCTATTAAGCACTTAGGTGCATTATCTCCTTTAATCCTCTTAATAACTCCAAAGGTGGGTGCAATTCTTAGCACCCTTTTACAGATAAGGAAATTTAAGAAGACAGAGGTTAAATAACCCACCTGAGGTCACATAGCTAGTAAATGATGGATCTAGAACTTGAGTTCAGTCTAACTCCAGAGTCTATGCATAAGTAGCAAAGCAAACAAGAAAAAGACATCATCAGAAAAGCAATGCACACAATAGATATCACAATATTTCCATCTTCCAAAGACACTGTACTGGAGCCTCAATTTTGACCCAAACAGGCCAAACCTCTTAAGAGATTTCCATACAGGATTCAGTGAGTGCTGTAATCCACCCAAATCGAGTAAAATCTCGATTTGGGCTATATACCTGGCTACCATGATCAAAAAGTTAGCAAGAGTAGAGTTCTGTTCTGCTGCCAGGCTACTGACCCAATTTTAATTTCAAGAATGAAGCCGAAAACAGGATTTCCTCATTAAAACAAAAAACTTACACACTATTATATACATCCACATTTTCTTCTCTCTTACTTTCCTCCGCTCTATTTGCCTTTCCTTCATTGATATGTTCCCTGGCCAAAAAATATGGAATGCTGCAATAAACAAGATCATTTCGAAATCCCAACGCACTCCAAAAACTGTGTCCAGTTCTTGAGTCTTCATCATACAGACTTTTTAGCTCAACGCAGGGAGATGCCTGCTCCTCTTAGCAACCTCTCCTTTAAAAGTGGAAATTTTCAGAATGGCAGCCGTGGCCACAGCCCAACTATACCGAATGCAACCCTCTACATACTAACCATGAGCCAATACTGGTGTCCCAGAGAAACTGCAACTTTTCCCAAGCCATATAATGAAGCAGGCTTCAAATTAAAATGCCCTTTAAAATAGGATGCAAGTATCCAGTGAAAAGGCCCAAATTTACAAGAAAAAAAATACAATGAAAATGACTACCATCCTTGCCATATGGCCATTTGTTGTTACTTAAACTGGCTTAAAGATCCTATTTTCCAGTCCCATTAAATCAGTAACTTGGAAATCTCATGAAGTCACTCTTCCCTCAAAGAAAGCAAGCACAGACAGGGTGAAGTATCAATTTCACAGAAGCACAAGAACCATGCTTAGTGCAAATGAGGTGTGGCTCTCTCAAGACAAGAGGAAGAAACGAGAAATATTCAGAAGAAGCTAGACAACCTCCTTAATTCAGAATAAATGCTGAAGTTAGTGTGAGATGAAGTTTACACTGTTTTTAAATGTTATCACATTCCTGTCTATATAACTGGTCTGTCACACAGGAATTGAACCACAGTTAAGGAACTTTGGGAGGTAGTTCTATTCTTTTTATTTTTTAGGAATAATCACACCTAGACCATTCCCGGACAAACATACCTCTGAAAATATTTCAAAGAATAACCCCAACAACCTTTCTATATACTTAAGATTATAAATAAACTGAAAAGAATGTACTTTCTTTCACTAATATTTTTCTAGGATCCCTCCACTATTTCCATTTATAGAAATTTAATGTTTCTACAATAGTCTTACCATCATCTGTAAAATGTGCTTTCTAGTTTTCCACTGGTTTACCAATTCTCAAATACAGTGATCCTTAACTTAATAATGGAAGAGACTCATTTTCAAACTATGAATGCTCATCGCACCACAGGCCCTAATTCTGCTACAAGAACTACCACCAATATTAAATTATATTATTATATATATATACATTATGTTATATATAATATTATATTAATCAGTATTATAACTTGTAAATGGGAAAGCAATGCCCCAAGTGGTTCAAGATGGAATCCTAAATCACACAAGACAGAGGCCAGAACTGGGATGTTTTTTAGAAACAGACTGTGGCTGGTTCGCCAGGTCCATCCCACAGACTCAACAGAGGTCCATGCATAGATCTGGAAGTCCAACGCTCCTGGGTCTGAACCCAGCCATGTCACTTACTTACCCTGGGACTTCAGGTTTAACCACTTAGTCACTGCTAAAACGGGGATAATAACATCGACACTGACTTTACTGACTCAGAATGTTAAGTAAGAGGGTCTATTTTAGATGGCATACCCCTCGAATATGATTTATGTTGCTATTTTTTGCTGCTTTTGATAATCTAAAGTATCACAATCCTCTGGCATATTACACACTCCATTCAAGCAAAGGAAAATGTACCTGCTGAAATCAATACCACTGTAGTCATTGGTGAACTCATGAATCTCCACCCTGGTGCCAAGACAAGGCATTGGGGTAATGAAATGAATCCAGCAAGAAAGAATCATGACGCCACAGTAAAGCAGAGGTAGGGGAAGGAAGGGGAGCAAAAGTAGGCTGATTATGAATAAATACTGTGTTCCGGGAACTAGGAGCAGCTGAAGCAGTTAGCTATTTACCTTCACTTAGGAGACAGCAGAGGACAAATGAGTTAGAGTCCAGAGCCCCTGCTAGGTCTATGGCACAACTGGATTAGCATCCATAAAAATACAATCTAAAAGGTAAAATCACCAGGACATGAAACTAATGGAACTGTGTTAAGTGAAGTTTGTTACAAAGGTTCAGTAGATGCTTCCTTCTAGCTTTGATCCTTAGATGGACAGAGATTTCATTTCTAGTCAAAAGCAGAAGCCAGGTAAAGTTGATGACCAAGTATTGTGGTCAACCTTGAGCCAGGATTCACTCAGTCTCCCCAAGGCACTGCCCTCAAAGTATACTCAAGACAAAGGCTCTTTATATTAAATGATGGAGGAGGAAAGTGTGAAAGTGGGAAGTAGTAAAGGACAACAGAGCTGGAAGAAGCTTAAAAGCTTCACAGTGTGAAATGGTTAAATGTCCAGCAGTGGGGGTGGGAGAGGGGGTGCTGTTGTTGCAGACACAAGCATTTCTGTTCAGGCTCTCTTAGGCCCACACTTACCTAGGGGCTGCGTAAGAAAAATGGAGAGTCTGCATTCTGTTCTACTTTCCTCGCAGAATGAAAACAGCAACTTGGACAGAAAAGTCCTTGTCTCAGATTAACCTAATTATGAAATGTCACACAATTACCATAAAGTCAAATGAACTACTCTGAAAGTGGTCCTACTATAGCCACCACCAACAGAGCAGCCCAGTGAATTCACAGAAAGAAAAATCCCAGAACTAGGGACCTAAGCTTCCAGATTGGATTCTCATCCACAAGTCACTAGCATCCAATCAATCCCACAGTATTTCCCTTGGTCACATGCTCTATTCCAGCAATAGCTTCCTACTGAAAGGAAAAGGATGAAAAATAATAATTTGGTGTATTAATGTCTATTATAAACCTTAGAATTTAGAGGCATCTGGGTGGTTCAGTCAGTTAAGCATCCGACTTAGGCTCAAGTCATGATCTTGCAGTTGGTGGATTTAAGCCCCTTGGATTATGTGTTTGTCTCTCTCTCTCTCTCTCTGCCCCTCCCCTGCTCACATTCTATCTCTCTCAAAAATAAACATTTTAAAAAACCCTTACATTTTAACATAAGCCTGTTTGCTTTCTCTTTACCAAAACCCTTCTCCGATTCCTCATCAATTCAAATCAACAGATCTATACTGAATATTGGGGGGCTGGGGGGAAAATGTCCATAGGTGCCTATGCCCATGTACATTCAATCACAAGCACTTGTGTGGAGGGGATCCTATTACCCACCACCCCCTGCGCCCACAATTATCTTATGGTGTATTTACAATAATTTTTAGACTTAGATAACTTTTTTTTAATTGGACATTAGTCATACTCTAAGAGTTTAAAATGTGAGTTAACCATTTTGTTAAGTTGTTCGATGCTCCCCACTAAAAAATGCACACCATTTTCCTTTCAATACTTCAATAACTAATACATCACTTACAGAAAACATAGGTTAGAAAGAAACAGAGTAGTAGGTAGAAACCCCAGTTTTAAAAATTGGGAGGAAGACACATAAAAAGTCTGACTTTGAAGAAAAATATGGAAATATAACCATAAAATTTAGATTTATTCTAAAACAAGTGGAAAATTTGACCTTTAAGATTAAAAGACTGCCAAATGAGAAATAAACTAACATTTTTTGCTGGGTGCTTTTTTTTCCCCCTGGTTTAATCCATATAAAAACCCAAGAGATGAGTGATATTATCCCATTTTACAGGTGGAAGATTCTGAGGCTCACAAAGTTTAAGTAATTTGCCTAGCTACCATCAAGCTAGAATTCTGAACCTAGTACTTTCTGACTCCAAACTCTTTGCTTTTTCTATTATAACCTTGCAAACTCTGTTAATATAGAAACACAGGAGGAAAGAGCAAAACTATAAAAAAAAAAAATCAACTCAAATTCTCTAATAGAGAGAAGTCAAAAACAACTTGAATTCAGTTAAATACATATATGTATATTTACATACATTAAAAAGAAACACTCTTCTTGCAGAAAATGACACTGGTTTCTTTATAACAAATATGTTCATCTCAAATTCCAGAATTATTCAAAATCTTGTTGGCAAGGGTTAAATAAACACACACACACACACACACACACACACACACGCACACACACACAAAACCTGGCAAATAGTTATGGTTTCTAAACTAGAAAACTAAATTACAGATAACCTTATATTTGTTGAAATTACACCCCTTAAACATGTTGTAAATCTGCAATGCTACCAAGACCACAACCCAGAAATACATTATTCCAAAATCAGAGTGACTAAAGGCAAGAAAACAAAGATATCAGTTCATATTTTTAAGAACCTATGGTGCACAAAGTTGAGATTTATTGTTTAAAATGTACCATTTCATAAACATGATAATAGTCCCAGTTGCTCTATAGGCCGTCAATCTAAGTATACTTTTTAGCATGCTCTAACATCTGTACCAAAATCTTTTAGAGATCGCCACTTTATCATTTACTACTGGAGCGCCTGGTGGCTCAGTCAGTTAAGTGGCCGACTTTGTCTCAGGTAGTGATTTCATGGTTCATGAGTTTGAGCCCCGTGTCAGGCTCTGTGCTGACAGCTCAGAGCCTGGAGCCTGCTTCAGATTCTGTCTGTCTGTCTGTCTCTCTTTCCTCCTCCCTCGTTCACATTCTGTCTCTCTCTCTCACACACTCTCTCGCTATCTCAAAATTTAACATTAAAACTTTTTAAATTAATAATAATTTACTCCTTATTGTCCTAAAAATTTTCTCTTTGGTCTAAATCTTCATCCAACTGGGTGTTTAATTACTCCTCGAGAACATTTTCTTCAGTGATTTTGTTTTAATGCTGATATGGTACCATTTCTGTTGGCCGCTCGACTTCTAGATCAGCATTGACCAATCCCACAAAACTATACCTCTGAAGCTCATATCCTGAAGATGGATTTGGGAAAAAGCATATAAAGTTATGAAAAACTTAAAGTAATACTATTATCAATTTATCCCCTGAGAGGCTGATGTGGCTGCCCAGTCTCCAAAAAAGCCTCCCTGAGACAGGCTTCCCCCGTCTTCCTCACAACACCCCCCACCATTTTGAAGAAGAGTGGCAGAAGAAAAGGAAGTACAGCAAAGCAAAGGCTCCCCTGCACTCAGAAGTTACTCTTTCCCCTTCCCCTTTCCAAATGCCTATGGGACACTCAGCATCATTACAGAAGGTTCTGGAAACTCTTGTCTGTGGAAGGATGAGTGGGATGGGCAGACAGGCCCAACGTTTCCAGTCCTGGGATAAAAGCTGTGACAGGCCTCTGAAGGAGAGAGCTGATAAACCAGACAAGAGGGCTAGGCCATCGTGTTCTCAAGGGTACGGAGGGTGAGGCGTGCAAGCCCTACGCACTTTTCTCTTTTCTCCACCTACAACCCCCTCTTCCCAGTCCTTGCCTATGACATCACCAGGGCTGTCTCTGCTTGGCGTGGGATTCCTCTCTCCTGTCAGCTTATTCAATCCTATGCCGTCCATGCTCCCATACTCTGTCCCCAAGGTCACTACACTCTTTAATTTTTCCTTTAAGTGTTGAAAGGCTGTTTCTGTGGAAGCAGCCCAAGGTAGATAATCTCACTTCATTAAATTATATTAGTCAACCAAAAATGGTTACTATGTTTTTTTAACAATACACTCTAATGTAGTTCAAGAAACAGTGTCAGAGATGAAATCTGAAATTTCCATACCTCTTTTTTTCTTCCCAAATTGAGGCTGCAAAAGTTTTGTACTAACAACGCTGATGTGCTCTGCAAATAGATTAGTCAGGCTAAACCACAATGGGGTAAGAGGGGGTAATAAAAAGGAAGGCAGAATGGGACTGCCTCAGCATGTATGCATGAGCATTTATGGGTGTATTATGATTACACTCTCAATTCCAAGAGATGGCTTGGGATGAGTCATTGTTTTATGCCATCCAGAGAGGAATTTCTTTCTACTGTTGCACATAATCGAGAGTGGACTACTCCTAAGTGGTTGTTTTCTACAGAAATTAAACAGAGAAGATCCTTTTTTCCCAGAACCAGATATTCTGTTGAGAATGGTGAGTTTCACAAAGAATTCAACACCATTTATGAGCCATTTTTTTAGCATAGAGAGAAGCATCTTGGGATTTACCAAAGAATTATTCTATACATAAATTCAGAAAGGGACAGCTGGACAGCTACCATAAAACAAGCTTTCCTGCTTTGTAGCTCAGGTGTCAACAAAACCCCAATCTAACTGGTTATTTCTCCAATACTTAAAAAAAGATGTTTTTAATGTTGTTCAGGGCCAGCCAGCGCCATATATGAAAGCATGGAGGACATCCTGAAGTCGTAGCCTCTCCAAAAGCCTCCAGTTCTAGAAAAGCCCGAATCCTCGATACACAACCATACTTGTAATGGTTAATTTTTCCAAAGCTGTCTGTGCTCAGCTTTATGTTTGAAGGCCTTCTGTGCTCTAACCTCAAACTACCTTTTCATCACCTTTCAATTCAAAACTGATTCATTCACTGTGCCCAGTAATGACCTGCACTGTCCCCATCTTTCATCACTCTGTCGGGAGTTCCTTCTCAGTGTCTCTCCCCACATATAAAAGAATCACACAGCTCAATCGTAACTTGTCCTGGAAGCCCTCCTCCTCTGACTAGTCCAGTCAGCCACAGGTTCTCTGTCCTTCCTCACAAACCCTGTCGTGGTGGCTTTCCGGATCACTCATTTGGGTACTTCATGATACAAAGCAATAAATATTATCTTTCCATTGATTCATAATGGAAAGATATTTTCTAATTCATATTTTGGAATTAGAAAAGCTTTTAAAAGTCATTAGACTAGACTAGTAGGCACCCAACTTTTTCACCACTAAGGACACTGTTTATTATTTATTAACACCTTCCTTCTACCCCTGCTTATCATTCTTTGGCCTTTTAGCTGACATCTGAAGGCCACCTTTTAAAAACTTCCTACAAGGGGTGCCTGGGTGGCTCAGTCACTTAAAAGCTTCCTACAGAGGCGCCTGAGTGGCTCAGTTGGTTGGGCATCTGACTTCAGCTCAGATCATGATCTTAGTTTATGAGATCAGGCTCTCTGCTGTCCGAATCTGATTGCTTCAGATTCTCTGTCCTCTCTTCTCTCTGCCCCACCCCTGCTCATGCTCTCTCTCTCAAAAATAAATAAATAAACTTAAAAAAATAAAATTAGGGGAGCCTGGGTGGCTCAGTCAGTGAGGGTCCGACTTCAGCTCAGATCATGATCTCGCGGTTCATGGGTTCGAGCCCCACGTCGGGCTCTGTGCTAACAGCTCAGGGCCTGGAACCCACTTCCAATTCTGTGTCCCCCTCTCTCTAAATAAAAACTGTCTACCAATAAACATTTTTTTTAAAAAACTGAAGACTTCTGGTGTTGATCAGAGCTTCTTTCTGTTCAATGCAATTCTCAAACAGAAAGGATATGCAAAGCCCCTTAAAAACAAAGATACTTGAAGAAGAAAAAAACAAAAACAAACAAAAAAAACCCACAAAGATACCTGATATTTTGGTTAAGCTGTGCAGCCTATTTGTGGCTAAAAATGCATAATTTCTCTCAGCTTTAAAAATAAAGCTTCCACTTGCTATTTACCCAGACCCTTGGCAATCTGAAGAACCAATATCAGGAACCACCGACTTAGGCCAAGCCCCTTATTTTATAGGGAAACTAAAACTTAGACCTTAAGAGGGAAAAGGGTTTACCTAAAGTCACAAAGGTAATGTCACAGCCAGCCTTCTGGAATGGAATATAAGTCTCTAGATTCTCAGTCCAGTGTTGTTACATGATGCCGATTGCTAAGGGCCTCACCTACACAAATAGAAGGCAGAGTATTTTAGGGCAGGGCCATGTCTTAATCCCTTTATACCTTCCAGTGACTCTTCTACACAGCTGAAGTTACAGTAAATACTTATTCACTAATTACATTTAATCAACTAATATTAAGTGACCTAATAATTTCTGCTCTTAAGAAATCTAAATTTAAAATGTTTTAAAAGTAATGCAAGAAGACTTTTAGAATATTAGAGTCTGTATCATCATGATTTTATGTCATAAACAAGACACAGAAAGCACTAATCATACTGGAAAATGCTATAAAATTTCATTACATTAAAATTAAGAACTTGTTTATCAAATGGTGTCAAAAGACACCATTAAGAGTAAATGTCAAGCTGCAAAAAAAAAAAAAAATCTGTAACAAACACAAAAAAAGGGCTCATGTCCAAATTACTAAAGAACTACCACAAGTCAGTAAGAAAAAAGACAACACAAGTGAAAAATCTGCAAGAGACTTAGGCATCACAAATGGCCCATAAACTCATTTAGAGGTGTTCCCATTATTATTATTTTTTTTAAGCAGGCTTCACACCCAGCATGGAGCCCTATGCGGGGCTTGAACTCATGACCTGGGATTAAGACCTGAGCTGAAATCAAGAATCAGACGCTTAACCAACTGAGCCACCCAGGCCCCCCGAGGTGTTCCCATTATTAACCAGGGAAATGCAAACTAAAACCACAATGAGATATGCTACACTCCTACTACACTAGCCAAAAATGTTAAAGTTTGACAAGTGTTAAAGAGATGGGGAGCAATGAGATCACTCCCATACTGCTGGTGAGAATATATGCTGTTACCCTACCTTAGGAATACTGCTGGGCAGTGCTTAGTAAAATCGAAAATAAAGAAATCCCACAACCTAGTAATAATTCCATTTCTGAAGCTATATCCCCAAAAGAAACTATTGCTGACACGTACCAGAATACATATATAGGAGTGGGCATACAGGCAGATGCATAATTGCTATACACTGTAAACAACCCCCAATGCCCACTAATACTAGAAAGAATACACTGTGGTCTATTCATGCAATGGAATACGAGATATCAGTGAAAATACTATGTAGCTATACATAACAATATGGAAAAACCCAAAACTGGTGAAAGAAGTATTCATACTGTGTAATTCCTATTATATAAAGCCAAAAAGTAGGCAAACTATATTGTTTAAAGAAGCATATTTAGGAGGCAAAACCATTAAAAAAAATCAAAGATATGAGTATCAAAAAGTTAGCTTGATGACTTGAGGCAGTACACAAGAAGCTGGCTTCTGGCCGTGCCAGAAATATTGTTTTATTTCTTGATCTGCATGGCATGTACTTGAGTATTTATGACAATTCATTAAGATGTGCATTAATTTTATTATGTACTTTTTTTAAAATATTTTATTTATTTCTAGGAGAGAGAGAGAGACAGCGTGAGCAGGGGAGGGTCAGAGAGAAAGGGAGTCACAGACTCTGAAACAGGCTCCAGGCTCTGAGCTGGCAGTCAGCACAGAGCCCGACGTGGGGCTCGAACCCACGAACCACGAGATCACGACCTAAGCGAAAGTTGGATGCTTAACCGACTAAGCCACCCAGGCGCCCCTATTATGTACTTTTCATTATGTCTATTTTCTTCCCCCCACAAAACAGGATTTTGAAAGTGCTAAGCACAGGCGTAGTATATAGTTCTCAATAAAACATACAGAAAGTGGGCTTTTTTTGTGTGTGTTTTGTTTTGTTTTGTTTTTTAAGGCAAGACACTATTAAACTGATGTGATCTACTTTGGGAAAAAGTACCTGTAAGTATGAAGCAGTCATATATGAAGCAAAAGCTGTTTGCCTCCTGACTAAGTCAGAATCCCAGCAGAAAAGAAACTGGCTGAGTCTCTTTTTTACAGCGAAAGGAGGTAGTAGTGTCTCTTATGTCCTATAAATGAAAACACACTGTTCTTGGAGGCAGGCAATGTGGGCTTGTCTCAATGTTAGTGACTTGGCCTTGAGCACATTACTTAATCTCTCCAAATCTCAGTTTTCTCATCCGTCAAACTAACAAAATACCTATCTATATAGCTTATCATGAGGTTCAAATAAAACAATGTTTGTAAAAGCACTTCACACGTGGTAAAGCACCAAAGGTATGGTATTATTAAACTACTGCACCATATTATTTTAGGTCACTCAAGCATGGAGAGTAAATACCACGGAACATACTTCATACTTTGACTTTCACTTAGGGTACAGGAGGAGATGATGCTCCTAAGCTGGCATAAAATCTAAGAGGGTAAGAGGAGAAAAGATGAAATTCAAGAGAATATGAAAACTGAATAGCGCCTTAAGGGAAAATGGCAGCTGATACAACAGCATTCGCTAATTCTGACCAAAGGACAGTTCCGAAAGAGCACACTACTCATCAACTACCACGGACCTAGTCCTAAACTGTATTATCTCTGATGGTAGGAAATAATCATAATCATCTTTTTTTTTTTATGTCTTTATTTTATTTTGAGAGACAGAGACAGAGAGTGAGCGGAGAAAGGGCAAAGAGAGAGGGAGACACAGAATCTGAAGCGGACTCCAGGCTGTCAGCACAGAGCCCAATGCAGGACTTGAGCCCATGGACTGTGAGATCATGACCTGAGCTGAAGTCAGATGCTTAACCGACTGAGCCACCCAGGCGCCCCCGTAATCATCTTTAGAAGAAGCCTTAGGTGTAATATAAATGGAAGAACGGAAAGGAAATCATTGTTAATTGACATCAGGACCACAAAACAAAATCATTTTCTGTCCCTGTATTTTCCTTAGTAGAAGAAGAGGATCTAGAGCAAGTATTCACTGATACCACGGAGCCATGAGAGGCTATATATTATGTCTACTGGAAAGGGAAGAGAAGTTCAAAGTGCTACCTTCCCCCCCAACACACACACAAGCTCCACCTCTACCACATCAATTCCTACCGCCTAAAACAAACACAAATACACAAAAAGAAACAACCACCTCCCAGACCAGAGGTCTGACTACATGAGCCAGATGAAACTATATATTTGTTTGTTCAGAAAAAGTAAGTGTAACAGCCAACTTGGCCAGTTCCCATAAGCACACACCCTTGAGAGGAGCCTGGGTCATCTGCGGCCATTCGGGCAGTTTCTACACAAGATGGGGAAGCAGGCTGCATGTGTGCTGTAAAACTCAACACTGCACCACCAGAACTGTTTGTGCAAAAGGAAAATGGAATCAGAAGGTGGGATGGGAGGCTTTGGTGCTTATCAGAGGGCAATCACTGAGTACAAATTTGTTCCTTCTCTTCCGTAAAACAACATGGACACAACCTCACTCTTTACCCGGAATCTTCCAGACATTAACCAATGGCCGTGGCAGCCCAGTGAGGCAAATAATGTTTTACAAATAGGGGGAATGTATCCTGGGGAAACAAAAACAAAAACAAGTCAGGTCCTGGCCCCCACTGCCTTTGACTTGCTACTCAAAAAAGACTCCTTGAGGTCTCTGTTTACCACTTTACTAGAGAAAGCTGCTCTCGGTTTCACACACACAAGACTATGTTTTAAGACAAACTCTATACGAAAGGTAGCAGAGCTGCTCTGCTTATCATTGTCTTTGTCAATTATCCTCCAAAAGTTTGTTAATTAGTTAAGGAAGTAGCTTTTGAGCACCTTCTGCCAATATAAAAAGGAAATAAATTCGTCTTAAGTAAGTTTTACTTTGTATTACTTAGACTAGCAGCTGCTGCAGAACAAAAGGTCTGATCCATTCGTACTTGGGCATGTCAGGATCTTTTTATTACACAAGTGAATGTGCCTGGGGACCGTCTATAAAGAAAACGTAAGAGAACCGCGTGGATGACATAAATTTTCTCTATCTTGATTCAGGTGTGAGCTATAGGATTTATCAAATCTCATTGAACCGTATATACTTTAGATCTGTGCATTTCCCAGTAGGCAAATTTTACCTGAAAAAAATATAAGCAAGGTAATTATTTGATAATAGCCAAACACTTGAGTAAGGCAGCACCCAGGAGAAGCCCACATCACACCACAATGAGACAAAAATCCCAGCTGGAAAAAAACTTGCTCTCTTTTCCTTCAGCCTGTGTTTCCAACTTCTGTGCACTAATTAATTCTTGAAGAATCAAAAAGCCATGGGCTTTCCATGCCTCCCGTAAGTAGAAAGGAGAGGGTCTCAGGGCAGTGCGGACATTCACATGTGCCTGTGAGCACAGAAACACGTCAACTAAAATTGACTCCTACATCAGCCAAAGTTACAAAAACCACCTTACATCAAAGGTGCAATCAAAAAAGTCATGGATATTTCATACCTCTCCTCTGAGGCAGATTAAGAGAAGAAATGAATTGAAATTTTATTAATAACCCCATGGCTCAAATTAATCTGTCATAATTGTCAGTGCAATGCTTATCAGACTGTAGAGGCCAAGTGAGGAATGTAAAAGGCTACAAATGTAAATAATATTACAAATGGAAATTACCACATTCATCTCCAAGGAACTAAAAGAATATTTTAGCCAAAGGCCAGGTCTATTTTATTCACAGAATAAAACAGATAAAGACAGAAATGAATACGGAAGTGGATATCTGTTTCAAGGGTTAATAAAAATACCTTTCCTCCTGAGGCAAATAAAGAAGAAAACACTAGCTCCTTCTTGATAGAAATGGCAGGTTTAACAATTTACAGGTTGTAGAAAACACACATGACACTCAAGGTAAAGGACAACATGCTCATTTTTTTAATGTCTGAGAGAGACAGCGTACAAGCTGAGGAAGGGAAGAGAGAGGGGGAAACACAGAACCTGAAGCAGGATCCAGGCTCTGAGCTGTCAGCACAGACCTGAGCTGAAATCAGACACTCGACTGAGTCACCCTGGCACCCCAACATGTTCATTTTTTAAAACAACCCAATGCAACCCCAAAGTCAGTGATTCTCACTAGCAATCTTTTACGCATTACCACATTTGGCTATATAAACCTAATTACCCATGCCCATTTCAGACATCTTGCCCCTTCCCTACAGAGAGAGACTTGATCACATAAAATAGCCTATCTTAGGGGCACCTGGGTGTCTCAGTCGATTAAGCATCCAACTTCGGCTCAGGTCATGATCTCGTGGTCTATGGGTTCGAGCCCCGCATTGGGCTCTGCACTGACAGCTCAGACCTGGAGACTGTTTCAGATTCTGTGTCTCCCCTTCTCTCTGCCCCTCCCTAGCTCGTGCTCTCTCTCTGTCTCAAAAATAAATAAACATTAAAATATTTTTTAAAAATAGCCTATCTTGGAAGATAAACAGGGCTTCAACAGTGCCCTGTTCAACAGTTAATTCTCAACTGATATAAGGTTGCAATCTCTGTAAAGTTGCCATGGGCCCATTTGGTAATGCTATCTAAGTTAAGGATGTAGTATTTTTCAGACTCCTAGGCTACAACATAGCCTTCAAAATGCAGTCATTTTCAAACTTTTGTTAAGAAGCTGTGGAATCCCTCCACAGAAAAAAAAAAAAAAAAAAGCTTATAGAGGCACCTGGATGGCTCAGTCAGTAAAGTGTGTGACGCGACTTTGGGGTTGTGAGTTCAAGTCCCATGTTAGGTGTAGAGATTACTTAAAATTAAATTAAAAAGATAAGTTTGTATCAGATGCCATTCCGCCTCCGTTTTGCTCCCTCACACTTAAAGAACACAAAACCACCCAGCAATAGTAACAGAGGATGAAAAAGACCCATAGGTCATTTGGAAATGTACCTGATATGTGGTTCTGGTGCCCAGTCTAAACCACTTTCCCCACATTTCTCTCCTTATTCACAAGCAAACCAGGAGGCTATCCTACAGAATTCTAGGGCTCTGGGTGAAAGTGACTTGAAGATCACTGATGTGCTCCAACCCCTCATTTCACAATTAAATGCAAAATGAGAGGCAGCATGGAGTAACTGAAAAGGACACAGAGGAATAAAGTCCTTCGTGGTTCTAGCCCTCGCCTGGTATATGACCTTAAGAAAATTTCTTACTCTGAGCTTTAGTACTCTCATCATAAAATGAGAATAATCATCTCTCTGCCTAACATACTTTCTATAAAAGTGCTTTGTAGACATCAGGGCACTGCATAAGGTGCTATTATTTAGTACTCTCATCTTAAAATGGGAATAATCATCTCTCTGCCTAACATACTTTCTATAAAAGTGCTTTGTAGACCTCAGGGCACTGCATACGGTGCTATTATTTTTATTGTTTGGTTATTATTAGCCAAGATGACTAAGGGTGAGTTCAGTGCACAGCCAGACCTGGAACTTGAGTTTCCTGACTGCCTCTCTGTCCAAGGTTGTTTCCACTACTTCACACGACACTTATGTGTTCAGTAGAGCTAAGCCATTCCTATCAACTCCTCAAATTTGGATTTTATAACATTTTATCAAGGAAAACAAACCGGTGCCAGGCAACAGAAACAAAATCTTTAACATTGCATGAACTACAAGTAAATGTAAGGAATTTACAATCCATGCAAGCCAAAAGAGGGAATTGTACATCAAGGATATACTGGCATTCTACAAAATGATATACTGTGAATACTCGTTTAGGCACAAATGAAATCATTCTGATCTGATATGTACTGAAGTTAAAAGAAAAGCCCATAATGTGGCTGAGTAATAACTCGAGGGTGTACACACTGATCAGAACACAACGGTGGTTTTTTTATGTTTATTTAGGTTTGAGAAAGAAAGTGCAAGCAAGGTAGGAGCAGAGAGATGGGGTGGGGGGGAGAGGCAGAGGATCTGAAAGCAGGCTGATCGTGAGCCTGCGGGGCTCAAACTCACAACCTGTGAGATGATGACCTGAGCCAAAGTTGGACGCTCAACCAAATGAGGCACCCAGGCTCCACCCCCAGTGGTGACTTTTAACAATCAAAAATTTCCAGGGGCACCTGAGTGGCTCAGTCAGGTAAGTGTCTGACACTTGATTTCGGCTTAGGTCATGATCTCATGGTTTGTGGGATCAAGCCCTGCATCATCTGTGCTATCGGCACAAAGCCTGCTTGGGATTCTCTCTCTCCCTCTCTCTCGGCCCCTTCCCCCTCACACACATATGCTCTCCCATGCGCTCACTCTCACTCTCTCTCTCTCTAATAAATAAATAAACTTAAAAAACTTTCCCAAAACTTTTCCCAATACTGGGTTGAAATTCCAGGTCAAATGTAAATACACTCTAATGAGGACTCTAACCTACAAGTCAGACGTTAGTAAAACCCTGAATAGACGTTATCTATTCACCTGCCACAAGCCTCAGTGGACAATAGAGAGGGTGCTCCAGGGTCTACCGGCTCTCCCTAACTCAGAAGTCTCAAATGAGCTGTTACCATTTCACCTGCCTAAAGGATAAGGAGGAAACAGTGAAATTAAGAGACTTGATGGAGGGCCTCAGTCAGTTGAAGAGTCCGACTTCGCCTCAGGTCATGATCTCGCAGTTTGTGAGTTTGAGCCCCACGTCGGGCTCTGTGCTGAAAGCTCGGAGCCTGGAGCCTGCTTCGGAAAATGTGTCTTCCCTCTCTCTCTCCCCTCCCCTGCTCACACTCTGTCTCTCTCTCTCAAAAATAAACAAACATTAAAAAAAAAAAGAAAGAAAGAAAAAAGAAAAAAGAAACAACAGACCCCAAATGGAGTCACTTGTGCTGACAGCTCAGAGCCTGGAGCCTGCTTCAGATTCCGTCTCCCTCTGTCTCTGCTCCTCCCCTGCTTACGCTCTCTGTCTCCAAAAAATGAATAAACATTAAAAAAATTAAAAGAAAAGAAACTTGATAGAAAAAAGAATGGAGAAAAAAATACCAGAGATGTCATTAAAATGTAGCATGAGTGGGAAGGGGAAATATAGACACACACACACACACACATTTTTTTTTTCCAAAGAATTTCTAAGACTAATGGAAATAATCTTCTCACAGAAAACTTGGAAAATACTACCAATTTTATTTCAGAACACAGAAATTTCTTTTAAAAAGTAGTGTTTATAAGCTCATGCATATTCATAAAGTGATTCATTTGGTAAGAACACACAGTCATGCAGAAGCAGTAACAAAGCTCCAGCTTTAAATGCTCAATCTACCCATCTAGACTTAAAGGTTATAGTAGCTTTTCTTGAAAACATATGACTCATCACTGCACTAACTATACATCTCGGTATAGAAAACACGGAAAACAGGGTGGACTGGTAGTACACAAGTTTGTCACTGACAACAGTGAGAAAAGTCAAACCACATTAGAAAGGAGCATGGAACTCTGGTAACAGCTACACACTTCGTCAACCTGGAAATTTCACATCAGAGACCATACGTATTACGGACTACTTTCAGGCAAGACGGTTTTCTGACACTGACTCATCCTGACCCATCTGCAGTGTCTAAGCATGTGATGAGACAATACAAGAATAAAGCAATGGTTGGGGCGCCTGGGTGGCTCAGTTGCTTGAGTGTCCAACTTAGGGTCAGGTCATGATCTCACAGTTCCTGGGTTCGAGCCTTGAGTCGGGCTCTGTGCTGACAGCTCAGAGCCTGGAGCCTGTCTTTGGATTCTGTGTCTCCCTCTCTCTCTGACCCTCCCCTGTCCACGCTGTCTCTCTCTCTCTCAAATAAATAACATTAAAAAAAAAAAAAGAATAAAGCAATGGGTCTATCAAGCAACCAAATTAGAGCAAACCCAGGTCAACTGATCTTGTAATTGATGGGTACGTCTACCCAAAGTTGCAACTGTTCACTCACTTCAGTGAAGATTGGTACATCACCCATGTGCTAGCCTGAACATACAGGATGTTTTTTATTACCGATAACAATATTAACTAAAATGTATTGTATTTACTCTTTAAAAAGTATTTGTATTATTATCACTATTTTTATTATTATATGATTACTGTCTCCATTTTGCAAAAGAATTGAAGCACAAAGAAAGGAAATGTTTCCCTAAAATTATACAGATACTCCAAGATGATGGTAGGACACAAAATCAACTCCTATGACTACAAATTCTGTAATTTTCCGTAACCTTAAAACTTTTGGGCATTTGTCAGCATGAAACACTTCATTCACAGAGCATTCCTTGATCGGCTCAAAAAATACTTATGAAACACCTACTGTATGTCAGTCACTATTCTCTCACGTTGAGGAAATAAAAAAGCACATAACTCCTGCATTAAGTAGTAGAGAGGGTACACTGCAATCCAGCAGAATGGTCAGGAGCAGATTAACAACAGCCACAACAATGAAGAACAGCTATGTGGGAAGTGGCAAGCAGAGACGGGTATGTGGCACAACAGGAAAAAGGTGAGGAAGCCCTTAACGCTTCCTATGGAAGGCAAGAAAACTTCCCACAGGAGGTATAACATTATCTGAATCTTGAAACATGAAAAAAAAATCTAGCAAGTGGATAGGACAGGAAGGAAACATGTCAGGAAGAAAAAACGAGATAGGCAAAGGCATAAAGGCCAGGAAAAAAAATATATATATATATATATATGTAATATACAGTAGCCCAGCATGACACAGAGCCATGGCAGGCATGGCGAGAGATAAAGCTGGCAAACAAGCAGGGACCTTGGCAACCAAGATGGGTCTCGGTGATGCCACGCTAAGGAAAATGGACTTTAGTTCAACAGAAGACAGTTAAGCTGGTAACATGCTGAAATTTAGGTTTAAAAAGATCAAACTGGTTTTACTATGAAGCATGTAACCGGGGGACTCAAGGCCCAAAACAGGCCTATCAGTTAAGACCGTACTGAAGTAGCATTAAAAAATTGAGTGCCTAAGTTCAGGCAGTAAGAAAAAGCATGAAGGGGAAGTTACAAATGAGACACCTATTTTGGAAGCAGAATCTTAACACTTAGTGATTGACAAAAAGTGGCAGACAAGGCCAACTCTCAGACGTCTGGCTTACGCTACAAGGTGAAGATGGAGAAGTCGTTTGGGTAAGATAAATACGGAGTTCAGTTTTAGAAACTGAAGTACGTTTGTGATAATACACTGAGGCATCAGGTAAAGATAGCCACTGTGCAGTTAGAAGCCGAGCCCCGAAACTCAGAAGAGACATGGCATTTAGGTCATCAGAGTGTAAGCTGTAGTTGAAGACATAGGCCTGGTTCCAGTTAGTCCAGGAAAACTATAGAGAGAAGAGATTGAGAACAGAAGCTTAGGGAAGCCAAATTTTTAAGGGACAGAGAGAAACCGTGTCAAAAAGCTGAGAAGAGAACAGAGTTGTTGGAGGAAAGCCAAGCTAAAGTGTGGAAACCTAGAGAAGAGAGAAATTCAAGAAAGAGCAGAGGGTTAGCACAATTAAAAAGAAAAAAAAGTTTTTGATTTTTTTTTTTAAAGAGAGGAGTGTAAGAGGACATAAACTGAGACAGTATTTCTGTAAACAATCTGGCATTTTGGCAATGTGTAGTTTCCAAAGGCTTCTAAGATGCCCACACCCAATGACACAGTAATCCACATCGAAGGATCTATTCTCAGAAAGCAATCAGAAATCCTGACTGTGGTTTATATCCAAAAATGTTCATCAGAGTATGATTTACAATGACAACAAGATGGAAATACTTTACACATATAAAAGAGGAATGGTTGAATAAATTATAGTACATCCATAAAATGCACATAATAAGCTATCTAATAATTATCCTCGTGGATAATATTAAGTGATATGGAAAAATACTCATGGTACTGCTTATTGAAAAGGGCAGGATGAAATCATATTGTTCAGTTAAATGGGTAAAACAAAAATGCATAGGGAAAAAAAAAGGTATAAAGTACAGAATGTTAATGGAAGTTTATACAGGTAGTGAGATATGTTTTTTTGTTTTCTTCTTTAGCCTCTTTTGCATTTACCAAATTTAATCATGTTCATGGCTTATTTTTTCCCTTTTTAAATATTTATTTATTTACAAGTAGGCTCCATGCCCAAAGTGGGGCTTGAACTCTCAACCGTGAGATCAAGAGTCATGTGCTCTACAAACTGAGCCAGCCAGGTACCCCTTTTTTCCTTTTTTTTTATTAGACGTTTTATTTTGGAATATCTCATTGTNCGTTTCTCCACATCCTCGCTAGCATCTAGAGTTCTCTCATTTGCTCATTTTAGCCACGCTGACCGGTGTGAGGTGGTATCTGAGTGTGGTTTTGATTTGTATTTCCATTCTCTCATTGTGGTTTTAATTTGTAATTCCAAACAGCTAATGACCTTGAACATCTCTTCATATACATATGTGGCATCTGTATATCCTCTCTGGTGAAATGCGTCTTCGTGTCTTTTGCTGTTTTCTAATTATGTGATTTGGTTTTTTATTACTGAGTTCTTTATATATTCTAGATACTAGTATTTTGTTGAATATCTTCTCTCAGTCTGTAGTTGGTCTTTCATCCCTTTAATATGATCTTTGGTCTTTGGCAGAGCAAATTTTTTTTGTTTTTATGAAATCCAATTTATCATTTTTTCCTTTTATGGGTCATGTTTTTGGTGGTAAGTCTGAAAATTCTTTGCCTACCTCTAGATTCCAAAATTGTTTTCTTATTTTTTTCCCAAGAGTTTTATAATTTTATATTTTGCATGTAAGGTTACAATCCATATTGAGTTAATTTTTGT
This sequence comes from Crocuta crocuta, assembly GCF_008692635.1. NCBI lineage: Eukaryota > Metazoa > Chordata > Mammalia > Carnivora > Hyaenidae > Crocuta > Crocuta crocuta. The sequence continues at coordinate 6,629,937 of NW_027527824.1, read as the reverse complement.
ATAGTATGTGAAGTTGAGGTCAAAGTTCATGTTTTTTGCCTGTGGATGTCCAACTGTTCCAGCACCATTACTGAAAGAGGCTACTCTTCCTCTATTGAATTCCTTTTTCATTTTGGTCAAAAATCAATTGAGCAACGGGTAACAAGTCTGGCATTTCTGTTTTAGGTAATAGAAAATGTTTTGGAATTAAGACAGTGGTGAATGACTTTGTGAGTATATTAAACACCACTGGACTTAACAGAGTAAATTTTATGGTGTGTGTATTATAACTCAAAAAAAAAAATCCACTAGGGATATCTGTGTAGGTCTCTATTCTGTTATTCTAAGGGTTCTCCATTCTGTTCCATTGCTCTGTGTGTCTATACCTACACCAATATCACACAGTGTTAATTACTGTAGCTACATCATTCTTGAAGTCAGGGAGAGTGAGTCCTCCTACTTCTCTTATATTTAGCTATCCTAGGTACTCTGCATTTCTACAGATAATTTGACTATATGTAAAAAAAAATCTTGCTGGAATTTTTATAGGATTTGCACTAAGCTGGTATGTCAATTTAAGAAGAACTGGCTTCTTTACTATGCTGAATCTTTTAATCCATAAACACAGTATGTCCCACCACTGATTTGAATCTTGACTTCTTTAGTCAACATTTTGTACGTTCCAGCATGGAAGTCCTACACATTTTGTTAGATATACACTTAAACATTACTTTTTATTTCAGTGACTGTAAATGATACTGTATTTATTTCCATGTGTTGTTAGTATACAGAAATGCATTTAATTTTTGTATGCTCATCCTATATTCTGCAACCTAACACACGTTATTACTTTTAAGAGTTTATCTGTAGGTTCCTTTCTACATTGACAATTATTTCATCTATAAAAGCGGAAATTTTATTTCTTCCTTTCTGATCTATGTTCCTTTTTTTTCCTTGCCTTATTGCACTTGTTAGAACTCATAGCACTATGTTCACCTAATTCCCAAACTTAAAATTAAAGCATTCAGGGGGCACCTGGGTGGCTCAGTTGGTTAAGCGTTCACCTTCGGCTCAGGTCATGATCTCATGGTGTGTGGGTTTGGGCCCCACGTCAGGTTCTGTGCTGACAGCTCAGAGCCTGGAGCCTGCTTCGGATTCTGTGTCTCCCTCCCTCTCTGCCCTTCCCCCACTCGCACTCTCTCTCAAAAATAAAAAAAAAAATTTTTTTTAATTAAAAAAAACTTTTTAAAAAAGTAAAGCATTTAGTTTTTCACCATTAAACGTAATGTTAGCTGTAGTTTTCGTAAATGCTCTTTACCAAGTTGGGGAAGTTATGCTCAAAAGGGCTGAGACCTAAGATTATGTATATAAGGAGTATCTCTCACAAATAGAAAAGCAATTACTTGTTTCTCACTCTCCCTTTCTCACATGGCAAAACCTCACAAAGCAAAACATATACTGCCTTATTAAGCACTCCACTCTACAGTAAGCTATCTACACATGACTCCTTAACAATGTTAATTCAGCCATGATATTTCCTATCAGGCATTTCCTACCAGAATAACTTGGTCATAAAGATAAAACAATAACTTTCTGTTTTAAACTGGTAACTCAAACAACCTGGACAATTAGATTCCTGAATACGGTAATGACAGAGTATGCCACACATTGTTCACACTCCTCAGTACTGTGCCTTGAACACAGCAAGCAATAAATAAAACTATTAATTTAAGTCCCTATTTTGTGAAATCATTACACAGCTGTTGTTGTTGTTTTTAACATTTTTAAATGTTTGTTTATTTTTGAGAAACAGAGACAGAGCACAGGCTGGGGAGGAACAGAGAGAAGGAGACAGACTCTGAAGCAGGCTGCAGGCTCTGAGCTGTCAGCCACAGAGCCCGATGCGGGGCTTGAACCCACGAACCGTGCGATCTTGACCTGAGCTGAAGTCCTATGCTTAACCAACTGAGCCCCACACAGTTTTTTAAAAAGGAAAGGCTAAAAGTTTCAATCCCCTGAATATGAATTAGAATACGCTACTTCAACATTTGAGTATGATTAATATTTACAACCTATAAATGGTTTTTTCCCACTTTTCAAATACCTCATCCAAATAATAAAAATGGGCTTCCTTCTTCACATTAGGTAGAAGACTAAATGAAAGGAGGAATTTCAAATTATAACATCTTGTATATAAGTAATAAAATAAAAAATAATAAAACTTACTTGTCTAGTTTTTCTAGATTCCTTCTAGAATCTTTCCATTGACTAAGATTCTATTAATAGTCTGAACAGTTAAAATAGACTCTCTCCCATGGCTAACAAAAAGTCAGGTCGGTAAAGCTCAAAATGAGCAGAGTGGCCTCCATTCAGTAAAGATATACAGATATAGATATAGTGCACACACAGTCAGGTCTTCCTTGCAAAACTCTGTATAGTCATTGTTTATTCTGGAGGTCAAGCTAAACCACAAATTAAAACATTTCTCAAAGATTTTATTTTCAAGCTACTAACCTAGAAATGTTTCCTTATATAAAAAGCACCCATCCTCTATGTCAATAAAACGAAAAGCAATTGAAAAAAAATCAGTCACCTCATACACTTGAAATTAAATAACACTGTATGTTAACTACACTGGAATTAAAATAAAATTAGATAATTTTTTTAAAAACCTGTCATCTCAAGTAGAATGGAAGTTGCAAGTTCCTAGCTCAGCTTCAATATTTGGGAAGCATTTACTTCTAGTTTGATTCTTTTAAGCCTAAACCAATTGACCTACACTAATTTGCTAAATAAAAAAAAAATGGGCCTACTGTTTAAGTACTATTTGTTAGTCATCACACACACACACACACACACATACACACAAAAGCTACTTACATCTCTAATTTCATCATCTAACTAAAACACAACCAAAAACCAGAAGGTAAACTAATTCAGTTCATGAGAAAGAATCCTCTACATTTCAGTACAAAAAATACTGTTCATAATAATGACCCTAAGCCATATAATAAACTTAAATTATACTCATACGCTCTATTTAAGAAGACAAGAACATATTTAACATATTAAATACATAGACCCAGCAAAGTGTCACTATCAAGCTCACTGGCTTGATTGAAATATGTGGCTCTGTGTCCTTGTACAAGGTTTTCTTTTTTAATTTTTTTTGTTTTAATGTTTTATTTATTTCTGAGAGAGAGACAGCATGAGCAGGGGAGGCGCAGAGAAAGAAGGAGCTACAGAATCTGAAACAGGCTCCAGGCTCTGAGCTAGCTGTCAGCACAGAGCCAACGTGGGGCTTGAACCCACGAACTGTGAGATCATGACCTGAGCCGAAGTCGGATGCCTAACCGGCTAAGCCACCCAGGTGCCCCTTGTACAAGTTATTTATATTCTCTAAGACCCAGTTTCCTTATATGTAGATGGAACTAATAAAACCTATTTCATTGGTTTGTTGTCTGGTATATAAGAGCTCAGTAACTATCAGTCATTTCTATTACTAGTACAAAATGTAGTATAGTACAAAGTGTATACCTCTATAATTAACATATATAATAAAACATACATATTAGGGTACCATTTAATGAATTTTGGCAAATGTGTGTACCTGTGTAACTATTTCACTCTAGTCCAGATATACGACATTTCCACCAGAAAGCTCCCTCCTACTCTTTTCTAGTCAATCCCATCCATCCACCCAGAAAGAAAGCATTGTTCTGATTTCCATTATCATCACTTAATTTCATCTGTTCTACTATTCATATAAATGGAATCATATAGTATATACCCTTTTGCATCTGGCTTTTTTTTCAACATAATGTTATGGAGATTCACTTCAAGTTCATCCTTTTTTATTTGAGTAGCATTTCACTGTATGACTTATACCACCATTTATTTCTCTGTTGGTTGTTTCCAGTTTGGAACTATAACACAAATATCTTTTTAAACAACAGGGTATATCATTAAGATACATTTATCAGTACTCTTCCTAATAGACAGTATCTTACCATAATATAAAATGTAGATATTTCAAAGCCTAGGGAAAGCCTCTTAATGATTAAATATTCCATTTTCACATACCAATAACTATCTAATTGACATTTCATTTACTCATAAAACAATCTTTTATTGTATCTGATGAGTACTTTTAATTCTGCAGAAGATAAAATTCTCAGTATTATGAGAGAGAGTGCACAAGTAGGGGAGGGGCATAAAGAGAGGGGGACAGAGGACCCAAAGCGAGCTCTACACTGACAACAGACAGCCCGACAGAACCCATGGACTGCAAGATCATGACCTGAGCCAAAGTTGGATGCTCAAACAAATGGGCCACCCGGGCACCCCTCTTTTTAGTTATTCTTAATTAATTAACAAATCTGTGCTGCCAAAATACATGCTCTGGCTGATAATGATAGTGCAACTTCTCTCAAGACAAATACGCTGTGGGGCGCCTGGGTGGCTCAGTCGGTTAAGCGTCCGACTTCGGCTCAGGTCATGATCTCGTGGTTCGTGGGTTCGAGCCCCGCGTCGGGCTCTGTGCTGACTGCCAGCTCAGAGCCTGGAGCCTGTTTCAGCCTGTGACTCCCTCTCTCTCTGACCCTCCCCTGCTCATGCTGTCTCTCTCTCTCTCTCTCTCTCTCTCTCTCAGAAATAAATAAAACATAAAAAAAAAAAAAAAGACAAATACACTGTAAGTCAAGCTAACTCAGGGCAGAGATTCTGCCTCATTAGTGAAGACTCCATCCTCCCTGAATGCAGACATCCTGAATTTATCCTACGGAGTTTAGACAAGTGGGCTTGCAACTACTTATCTGAAGGCAGTGGTTTTCAAACTAATGTCCAAAAAACATCAGGACATTTGCAAACATTTGTGTTATTTTCACTTTTTTTAATAAACTGTAATTATTTTTTAAGACTTCAATAACAAAGATGTACATAGATATGTTATATGCCAGTTTTCATAGAATGGAGACAAGTTTTGGGCCATTACACCCACTAGGAGAATTTCCTTTCATGCAGGACTCGAAATAAGCCTTCCCTGTCCATCTGCTGCACATGAAATTTTTTAAAATGCGTCCTTGATTAGGAAGACTGTAGCTGGACACTAGCATTTTTTCTTCTTACTTGGGACTATATATATCCCATTCATAAAAAAAAAAAAAATGATAGAAGCACACACACATGCTACACTCCACTAGTGTCAGGCAACACTGGCTCAGCACATGTCCTGGTGACACAGCATAGCTGTCACAAAGTAAATGAACCCATAATATGAAGGCCTGGGTCCTTCTTGCCCTCCTTTTATATTTATGATGGCCTTCTCATAAGCTTTTAATAGTTCTTCAATACCTTACATGTCTGTGGTCAGGTAAAATGATTACTCTCAGTGAACCACAGCAAAACAGGATAAAATTCTGAGACTTAAGCAAAAATACCCTATAATGGATATAAGAAGACTGTTATAATAATAAGTCAATTAATTTGCCCAAGGCAAATTAACAATCAGTATTAGAAACCAACACCAACCAATTCTTCAACCAATAGTAAACACACTGATAACAGTATGTAAAATGAAAGAAACACATATAAATAAAGTAACAGCAATTTCATCACTGGAGGTCACCTTTTATAGCAAGAAAAAATACATCTCAACTCTCAGATATGTTTAATGAAGTTAAATCTCACAAAACTAGATTTATGATCCCTGTCAAGTTACATTAGCTTCTGGGGAAAAATAACAAACCAGGAAGCATAAAAAGAAAGTCAAATGCTAAGGGGGATGCGGCAGGGTAGGGGGAGTGTTCAAACAAAATTTAAATCTAACAATACAAATAGCATAGCATTGTTCAAGGTAAGCTATTACAGAGAACATTCAGAACTAGTGTAGACCCTGGAGCAAAGGCTTCTATTAAATCCTACACTAGTACATTGTAAACAAGTTTACTGGATGAACACACTACTGCTTAAGTAAAATTAGAACCATTATTTGAAAACAGAGACCAGAGAACAATTCAAAGGTTAAAATTATGTGAAACCTTTAAAATTCAACAAGGCATGAAGGCTGGAAATTGCAAAATTTTTTTAATGATACGTTCATGCAAGTAAAGATAAGGAAGGTTTATTTAAGAACCACCATGCACAATAGGATGGAAAAAATCAAATAATATTTAGATAGCTTTTAAGTATGCCCTCAAATAAGTGGGCCAAAACACAATGAGATCTGCATGAGTGGTAATAAAAAAGAACAGGAGAAGCAGAAGAAATAGTGCTTTTATAAAAGCTATTACCCAAATGTAGTATAAGTAAGCCTGACATGCCCCATGGACAAGCACAAGCTGTTAAGAGGCCAGCGGGATCCAAATTATCACTCTGATTAAGGCACGGTCTTTAAATTTCAGACTTCAGAGTTATTTGTAAGTATGTAAGTCCCAGAATCTGCTTTTTCATTTGTGACACGTGTTGACTCTTTAAAGGCAAGTCCTATTATAAATAGTTCAAATAAAACAACAATAACTTTTTTTTTTTTTTTTTTTTTTTACTTTTGGTTCCCAAGAAACTTCCTTAGTATGTCTCAATTATAACACAGCTGTACCAGCTGGTGAATCCTGCTAATATTTTGAACAATTTTGCAATGTAAGGTTGTAATGCTGGCATGCTGTACAACTGCAATGACGGCAATGATAAAATTAAAACAAAATTTGAACCGTGCATATAAAACAAAATGTGTTGATCTGTTTTAAATTCAATGGGGATTTTTTTAAATGACACTGATATTTTCAAACACACAATGCAGATTCAAGTCAGCTGAGAAAGTTACTCAACAATCACTACAAATTGAATCCATGCGAATTAAGCAGTATTTAGTGATTCTATTTGTAAACTAGAATTTCCTGCAACGCCATTTTAAAACTTCTAGATCAGATTCGCTGACATTTTCTCGGAGCAATACAAATACAGTGCAGCAGTAGTTAACAGCACCAAATCTGAGCCTAGCTCTGTCACCTACCATCGATAAATTTGTATTTGGTATCTTAACTCACTGTGTCTTAATTCTTTCATTAGTGAAACAGAGATAAAAGCAACTTACCTACATTATTGGGTGGTTATGTAAATAACACATAAAGCTCTTATTAAGTGTCTAGTGCTTCAGTGCCCAAAGATGTTAGATGCCTTTATTAGTGCTGTCATGAGGCAAGATGTTTCAAAAAATTGTTACAGTTTACAAGGATTTTTCTATGTAAACCAGGATTTTGTTGATACTGTGGAATCAAACACAAAAATAACCTAGAGCTCTGCAGAGCTCATCAAACATGACCAACTGTCTTAAAAATTTAATGAACCTATAGATTTACACAAAAAACACTACCATTACCAGTTTCACACTTAGAGCTCCACGTAAGATTTCATTTGCACAACTTCAAACTAGGTCAAAGAGTTCAAGCCACAAATTCTGGTTATAAATGGTTATTTGAGAAACCAGCCGAATCAGAAGCAGTCTTACCCTCAATTTTCAAAATATCTAATTCAGATGACAGTGTTACTCCACATAAGCTCAAAACTGGATGTTCCCAAAGGAACTAGTTTTCAATAATAAAAATATTTCAAACACATTTTGGGGGGAAAAAAAGATAATGTATTCTTCTCCTCTCTATGAATAATAAAACAATCTTAGTGAGGAAGGTGTATGAGGCTCAGAAACTAGAGAGTTGTTTTCAAGGAGAGAACATAAAAAATTGCAAAACTAAAAATTAAAACAATGCTGGGGCGCCTGGGTGGGTAAGTCAGTTAAGCGTCCAACTCTTGATTCAGCTCGGGTTATGATCTCACAATTCAGTGAGATCAGCCCTATGTTGGGTTCTGTGTTGAGGACACAGAGCCTGCTTGGCATTCTCTCTCCCTGTCTCTCTCTCTCTCTCTGCCCCTCCCCCACTTGCACACACATGCTCTCAAAATAAATAAATAAACATTAAAATTTCTTTAAACAATGCTATGTGCATTTTACCACAATTAAATGTTTTTAATTAAAGAAAAATAAATAATTGTCCATAACCCCATCCTTAACATACATCTTCCCTAAAATTCAAGACTCACTGTTTTTGGACAAGATAGAAATAGGAAATAAAATTTCTAAAATTAATAACATAACTAATAGATTGTTTTTCATAATAATATAAAGAATATAGAAGTTGCGTTTTTCTGGAAGTTGAGACACTATAGTATGGAGATATATTGCAAAAGGTCATCAGAAAAAAAACAACCTTAACAAAAGGAAATGTGGAAATATGGATGCTATGGGGGCGATTCCGGGGCTCATGGATTTGTTAAAAAGAAACAATAGGAGTGCCCAGTTAGCTCAGTCGGTTAAGTGTCTGACTTCAGCTCAGGCCATGATCTCACAGTTCGTGGGTTCAAGCCCCACGTCAAGCTCTGTGCTGACAGCTCGGAGCCTGGAGTCTGCTTAGGATTCTGTATCTCCCTCTCTCTCTGCCCTTCCCCCTCTCACACTCTGTCTTTTCTCTCTCTCTCTCTCTCTCAAAAATAAATAAACATTAAAAAAAGAAAGGAAAAAAGAAACAACAGACCCCAAATGGAGTCACCTGTGCTAAGCCCAGGTCACCAAACCAACATTTAATACCTAATCTAATTGCAAGTTCAACCTTCCCCAGGAATCCATCAGTCCAATCGGTCCGGAATTTTCCTGATCAGCACCAATGAGGTAATCTGCCACATAGACCATTTCCATACCCCAGAGGAAAATGAGGCAATCCACCCTTTTCTTATCTCTGCCCCTTTTGGCTACAAGAGCCTTCCATTTTGTACAGCTCCTTGGAGCTTCTTTCTACTTGTTAGATGGGATGCTACTTGATTCGTGAATCATCCAATCAAGCCAATTTGATCTTAAAAAGTTACTTGGTTGAATTTTTGTTATTTAACAGATTCATACAAAGCTCTGGATGCCCATTCTAACTCTACTTAGAAAGGTCAGCATGTCAACTTTATGTGTAGAAGAACCAGAGCTCCTGAAGAAAAAAGCCTTAAAACCTAACATAGTAATAATCATTGTGGGAAATATTTTAAGAAATACCCCAAAGGTTTGTATCTTTCCCCACAACATGTGTGTGGGGGGGGAATCTAAGTATATCCTCTCAATAGCTCAGAGCAGCTCCTTTGAAGTAGAATTTCAGACTTTCCCCCCTTAAACTGACATTATTATTGTCATTATTCCATCATAGGTAACTTGTATTAAGGTATCACTAGTTCCTCCAGAATTAATGTCAAAGGCCATCAAGTGCCATCACTGTGTAAAATATATTAAATGACTCTTTTGCAAAAATAATTAGGGCTTCCCAAATTATTAGGGCCATGAAAAACATAAAATAACTCTGATGAAAGTTGGGATATTATATAAAAATATGCAAATTCCTTTTAAATTTGAAGCCCCTGGTTCATTAGGAAAGAAATCCTTTAAAGGAAACTGTGAAAGTTACAGAGTGGCTGCAGCAAAATTGGGATGTGTTTTATACAGTATTTACTAGTCATGCAAGATCTTAGATTGAAATGTAAGCCTGTTCACCTGCCCCCAATAACTAAGTACTGTACATCATTTGTTTCTGTCTTTAAAATATTTAGTAGTGAAAATTAAAAGGATACTGTTATTTTCTATCCAAAAAACTAGTCAAAGTTGTACTAATCTAGGAAGACTGTGGTGCCTGGTCTGTGCCCCAAATCTTGGCTGTGTCTGTTGGGAAGGCCACAGGCAAACACAGCATGGTCTGAAAAGACTGTTTTTGTGAAATGTTCTAAAGGATCCTCTTGCCATTTGAGAGGTAAGAAACCTTCCCATGGTAAATCCAGAGGGAAAAAAACCCAAAAGTCAATGTCAAATGTATAGGGAAGGATAAGTTAACAACAGCCCTCCTCCTCAAGCAGCTTAACACTGACAATAAAAGTCAACTACAAGAGACACCACAAAGCAAAACAAGATTACCCGCCTCTGTGACTCAGAGACAATTCAGCTGAGTTCAAAGGAGGGAATGATCCGCTGGGCCAGGATAAGCTAAGAAAGCTTCCCTGAGGCTGCGAAGCAGCTGAGCTGTTAGGGATGGGGAGTAGAGGGGTAAGGAAGGGCATGCGGTCCCACGCCTGTGCTCCTGTCTGCACAGTCCTGAATCTGTTGAAGGAGAGGATGTTGGAAGAACGACATGGGTCTGACCCCTTTTATCAGCATTAAGCTACTAATATGAATAAAAAGGTTCCTGTCACCCCCAAATAAGCAAGCAAGCAAGCATCACGACCTACACTGGGTAAAACAAAACGTCAATGTCTCAGCTTAGGACCAGCTGTAAATGCAAGTTCTGGTTAAACAAAACAACTGCTTGCTTTGAATTCACCTCCTGTGTCACCAGGGTAATTGCCCTAGATAAAGAGACATCTTCCAAGGCAGAAACTGTAAGAGATGACAATCAAGCTG
>NW_027527824.1:6566216-6619428 GCF_008692635.1 Crocuta crocuta | reverse complement strand
GGGGGGGGGAAGGCACAAAAAACAACAGAACCACCCCAGAGCCAGGAATTCAAATGCTGCCTGGCTGGCCTCCTTGCCAAGAAACAAGTTAATTCCTATGCCAAACACCTTTCCTCTGTTCTCTCGTGGCTTTTCAAATGCCGAACGCATCCTGAAATCACACCGCTTCAGAAGTTCTGAAAAGTTTCACGATTTCTCTTTTTTGCTGTGTGTTGAGGTAGAGGTCTATTTGGTCTTATTTCTGAATCAAAAGAAAACAGAAACCTTAGCCAGAATAATCTGTACCAGATATGTGAATTTACATATCAGACAATATTTTTAAAAGCAGAAACATCCTGTCTGGGGATGTTTCTTATAAGATTATGGACCTGCCTTGGCCTGAAGACAACTTTCTCCCCTCCCAAACACAATCTTCCTGTTTCCTCAGCCTCGTCTGAACCCGCACGACCAAACAAAGAAGCTCTCAAAGAAACCTTCACAGAACACCAACTTTACTAATTTATTCCCAAATCAACACACTCCTGGCTCCAGTCTAGAATTATTGATTTGCAGTGACTCCCCACTCTTTTTACCTTTGCTAATAATCTCATATGTCTTTCCTATAGATGAATCAAGGCTGAAATTCTTGGAAATTCACACATTCATCACATTCACCTGGTCCTCCCAGATCAGAATCATCTCAGCTCTCTCCAAGGAGACTACAGGGATCTCAGCATAGGAAGGCAGGAATCAGCCTCGTGAGAGCACAGTTCAAAAGAAAAAGCATAATTAACACACCTTATTGGATAAATAAATAGACACCCACCGTCTTCATATTCCAGCACCACAAGTAAAGCTCAAGGAAGACACCCAGAACAAACTCGGTCATGACAACCCAGCTATCAATGGGCAATGTCTGCTGTGCAGATCTGGTGTGACACACACTACAATTCTTACAGCTTATCATAAGCACCGGTGTTTTCTCTTCTCCTCAGGTAACAGTTTTATCAAGATCAGTTTTTATTTAAAGATAAGATTTTCGTTTAAAAAAAAGGAAGAATTTTGTAATTATTTCAAAATACTACAAAAGGCAATAAAGCATGAGATTTTTTTCACGTATCAAAAGAGGCAACAGGGGTGTCTGAGGGGCTCCGCTGGTTAAGCGTGGGACTTCTGCTCAGGCTGTGATCTCACAGTGCGTGAGCCGAACCCCTTGTGGGCTCTGCGCTGGCAGCACGGGTTCTGCTTCGGAATCTTTGTCTCTCTCTCTTCCCATCCCTCCCCTACTCATACACACGCGGACACACGTGCGCGCTCTCTCTCTCGCAAAAATAAACATTAAAAAAAGAGCCAATGAAAGCACTACAAATCTCTGATCAGTGACGGGAGCCACAAGCTGAGTAACACAGCTAACCTCACCTACAGAAAATGAACAGACTGAATAAGAATGTTGGAAGCTAGTGCGATGAGCTCCTAATCCAGGGCTCATGTACTTGCCTTGAAATAGAGAATACACCTCATGTTGGACTACTAAACTGACATTAAGTAACATTTGTTGAGCACTTACTATGTACGAGGCACTATGCTAAGTGCTTACCGTCATTACCTGACTTAATTCTCAGAAAGACGCTAATGAAGTAGCTATTGTTGTAGAGAGGGGAAACAGAGGCATGGAAGAGTTAGGAAGCTGGCCCGAGCCGCTAATACAGGAAGAAGCTGAAACTCCTACCCAGGTCTTCAGAGACCTATCAGGCCTCCAAGGCTTGGACTCCCCATGATTCCCTCAACAAGGACGTCAGTGGTTTCCAGCGCAGCCACGAGCCTTTGTGACCACACACAACATCTTGCATGTCTCCACACACTCATCTCTCGCACTCCCACGACCCATCTGAAGCCTTGCTACCTGGCCTTAGTCAGCCAGAACTTATTACATGGCTAGATAAATGTAAACTAGTATTAACAGTTCCCCCAACTGAAATACACATACAGAAATGAGAAAGCAGAGACTCCCCCCAATTTGGGGGGCAGGGGGAAGAAAGGTAAAGTAAGGGGGAAAAACAGCAAAGCAAGTCAGAGTTCTTACAGAAAGCCAGGTTTACAGGTAACTAACTCAGATATACCAGTTTTTCTCAAATCATATGGTGAGCAACTAAAACTGAGAAAAGCTACATGCTCCACCCCCATTTATTTTTTCAGGGATCCCAAGGCACACGTGTATTTTAAGAGCTCAGACGTTGTACAGACATCTAAAGAAACACATTCTGTTTACCATTTCGTGTTTTGTTTTGCAATCCTGTCAGTTCCCAAGCTTACTTAATGGTCCTTTTCCTCCTAGAACATATAGTTAAACAGTAAAGAGCACTGGTGTTCCACAGAACTCATTCTGGGAAACTTTAATACTAAAATATATGAAAAGATGGGGTGTGATCTCACATGAGAAGAGAGAGGTGATATATTATAGCCCTATGATCATTTTTCAGAAAGACTTCTCCAAGAACCCATGCTACTCTGGGAGTCTCCCTTATTTTGTTTTATGCAAAGTGGCAAAACGGAAAACAACAACAACAACAACAAAAACCACTCAATTGAGGAGTGCCGAGAATGAATATCATCTTTGTCTTCTACCTTGAGAACAACAAAAATTTTAAGACTGCACTCTGACCACAATACAACCTGAATTAACATTTAATTCCCTTGCCCCAAATGGCCTAAGAATTACAAATGTATTTTCCTTTCCTAATCCAAAAAAGACGACAGGGAGAGCCTGTTTATTCTCACTCTCTCTTCCAAGTCTTTTCAATCTTTTTCTAATGTACCGTTCTCTGTTCTTCCATCCAGGTGTGCTTTTCTCTTTACGGGCCCACTTTCATCCTGTGTGCCTGTGTCCTCTTTGTTTCTCCCGGCTCTGTGTTCAAATCACTATCTCGCACCTGTGCACTCTCATGATGAGCAGAAAATACGCTCTAGTGCTTCTACTGCTAGTAAGTGACCCCAAGGATGACACACAGTAGACACGGCCAGTCCACAAGCACTCCTCCCACTAAACCCACCACACTCCCGACAGTCTCTTCTAATCTCCTGAGAGTAAAACCTATTTCCAGGCAGGTTCTATACACTCCTTGCTTGCATTCTTACATTCTATCGGCTGAAATGTGAAATACACTAGCAAACACAATTCAGGAGTTAAAAGAAACACAGATGGTTCATTAACTTACGAGTTAAAGAAGAAACACAGAAGGCTGGAGAACGTCCTTGTTGCACATCTACATGTGTCTGGGTTTTCGGTCGGAACCCGCATCAGAAGCACATGAGACACAACACAGACCCTCACCCAAGTATCAGACCCACAACCAGGAACCTTTGTACAGTTACCGCAAGTGAGGAAGAATAACAACAATGAGGATAAACTTTAAAACAGCCTTGGAATGTTTTACGTTCTAAAAGGCCTTCCTCCATACTGGCTACCTGAATATTTTCAGAAAGGACTTCATCGTGATTTCTTTCTGAGTTGGATTTCATCTGAAATATGAGTAACCATCCTAATGAAGGACAACCAGTGGATTAAAACGCTGTAAGAGTAAGCCCTCTTTTAATAATTAATACCTTTCTCTGTTCAACTAAACATGCGGAGTACAACGACATGAAGGAAGACAGAAGACTCCTCCAGGGATGGCATGTAACTAAGCTAATTAAGATAAGCAAAAAAAAAAATTGTTTGCTTTGTAGCCGCCAAATTCTATAAGGAAAACAACTGTTGGTATGATTATGCAGTTTTGTGTCTCGTTAGCTACCACGCTGGAAGATGACGTATTGTGCAACAATGGTATTTGTTGAAACAACAAAATCTAAAGCTACTGTCATCAAGTTGTGTTTACATAGCCCCTCAGAACAGTATATTTTTTTCCCTTTTAAAACCACGATATGCCCACAAGAGTCCCCAAAACACCCTCTATATTCATATTACAAATTATGTACTCGACCAGTTTCCCTAACCTGTGCAACTGGAGAAACACAGAAGTTTTTGATTCAGCAAACATCACACCCTGCTGTAGTTTCACCAAGACGCTGTGAAGCAACTCTAGAAACTAAGGAAAGAGAACATTTAATAACCCAAAGAAAACTAGAAAAAAAGAGAAACAGAACAATTTTCAAACTGCCAATTTACTTCTACTTCTTCCATCTCAACATTAAATCCATATTTATCATGTAAACAAAAACTATTACCATATTGGTGCACCCGGGTGGCTCAGCTGGTTAAGCTTCTGACTTCAGCTCAGGTCATGATCTCAGAGCTTGTGGGTTCAAGCCCCGCATCGGGCTCTGTGCTGACAGCTCAGAGCCTGGAGCCTGCTTGGGATTCTGTCTTCATCTCTCTCTGCCCCTGCCCCACTTGCACTCTGTCTCTCTCTTAAAAATAAACGTTAAAAAATTTTTTTTAACCTATTACCATATAAACTGAAACCTCCTCAGCCAGATACCTAGACTGTCTCCCTCCACCCCCCCCCCCACACACAAAATACAGTGAGGTTTAAATAAAATTTAAAAATAATACTGAAATCCATGTGATACTTAACTCATATAACACTACCCAACAAAAGTACTACCACTCACAAAACCAACTCCAGATGACATTTTCGTGGGAGTTCCCAAAAAACTCCTGCACTCTTTGTGATCCTGCTCAGTCTATCAACCACGCCCTAACGTGGCTGAAACATAACAGGTCAGTTTATGCAGCAATGTCACTGCAAGGTCGAAGATTTAGCTGAGCCGCTCGGCCACAGGGCCCGGACGGAGCTACTTCTTGGCCACCACATCTTGGCCTCCAGATCGGTTTCTAGTGTTCCCTGGTTTTGACCTTTAGTTATAATTTACATTATTATTACATTTACTTCCGGTCAGCCACTTCACATCCTTTGTGGAACCAGAAACTGTATAAATGGTGTTTTATTCACATCTGTATCCTTAGCATTTAGTTCTTAATTCATGTTTCCCGGCTTTAAGACTACCGTCCTGGTGCCCTTCTCGCTCAACAAAATACTTCTATCAAATGACCACGGCAAACCTTAGCAATATCCATTGTGGACGTGGACCAGAAGCCACGTACCCTGAGCTCGTGCTCCTGACAGTGTTTTTGTCAATGAACGAAAGGATGCCAAAACTGATTTTAAAATCGTTTAACTCCTTGAATCTTTTCAAGGAAAAAAAAAATAATTGTTTCATTTTTATGTAATACAAAATCTCGAGGTGCAAGAGACTTTCAGCACTCAATTGCAGGAGCCATTATTTTTACATACTTTTCTGTTCATTTTCAGTTTCTACTCTTTTTTGTTGTTGTTGCTCTGGTAGGTGATAAACCTATTAAAGTTTTTCCAAAGGAGGTTAGTATTTATAAAATCCTATCTCAGCGATCATAGCAGACCTGTACTACCCTCGTTCTACACAAGGCACAGCATAGTATCTCTGTACTATAATTCCTATTTAGACAAGATTATGAGTCCCAGTGACTATGGTTTAATTATGACTCATTCAGACAAGCCAAGACATACTACTAGACAAAAAGTAAACTGCTGACTTAGAGATTTGCTGCTACAAACAAAATAAACTCTACCAGGAAACAGTGTTTCCCTCTTCAGCATCAGAAGGCACAGGCCTGGTTACTTTAAGAACAGACCTGCCTCTTTACCGCACATTTTGTACTGCCACCCCCTCCCCCAAAAAAAGTTAAAAAAATTTAGGGTCCAATCTAAATCTCCACCTAAACAAAGCAAACCAAACTATCTAACATTGAGGATAATAACTAAAGATAATAACACCTGCAAATCAGCCATTAAGCACTGATTCAGTTCTCTCTCTTGGCGGCAAACTACGGAGTCATGTTCAAGAACAAACAGACTGAAGACTACAGACAGAACTTCAACAGACACTATTTGTATATGTCCAACCAGCTGATTCGGCATACTTCAATATCCTTCTTAGCCTCCAAAGGCACAAAACAGAAACAAAGTCTTCTATTCTAAAAGTTGTTTGGAGAGGATCTGTCAATATATAACCAAATATCTGCTTACTGACGGGAAAAATCTCTGTTCACCAGCCAAGGGACTTTCGAGAATGAAAGCTGCGTATGGCAACGTCCTCCATGGCCTCCTAACTCCCCATCAGTTTGTAGTTATTCTTGTACTACAAGAGTATCAGTTTCAGAATGTAAGCCTCCTAAGCCCCCAGGAAAGCCATTGGAGTGGAACTGTTCCAGAGAGTCTCACTTTAGCTCCATAAAGAACCTAGGAGGCCCCATCAATGACAAGAGCCAACAGTAATTGCTCTATTGGTTTACGCCTCTGACCTATAAAGAGCAAAGCCTGGAGCCGTCTGTAATCTATAATCCAGTTTAACATTCTGCTAGAACAGTACAAAAATGTGACTTTCACTAAAGGCCCTGGCATGAAGCTAAAATTGGGATTCTCAGTTACTAATCCCGTGTCGAATTTGTTCTAATTCTCAAAAAGGCAGGAAAATTCTCCCTGTTTAAGCTGTTAAATACAAAGGCCACTGGTGAAACCCACTACACTTCTGGCGGGCTATCTAACAGGCTGTCTTCACATTTCAGATAACTAATGAGTAGCAAAGTCCCTAATCTTCTCCACAACATTACTTACAATGAGCAAGTCATTATTTTGGCAGCTCTTTCCTAAAGTCTGCTACAGCTATCACTTCTAAAACTAATGCACTGTGTAAAAATACATAAAATCAACTGACGGTTTCTAAATTTTGGAGCTATAGGCTCATCTGGTTTAAGGTTTTTTATACGAGGAAACTAGAGTTCGAATATGTTGAGAGATTTAGGCAAGGTCACATGGCCTGTGGCAGAATCAGGACAACAGCTAGGGTCTCCTGATTCCCAGTCTCATGTTCCTCATGACCACACGAACTCAACAACAGAAAGCCCTCCTATTCGTCGGCGCTAAGTGCAGCAGGCACTTTTCCTATCCCTCTGTCTTTGGAAAGAAACAATTCCTCTCTGTTCTACACAATAGCCTATGTGGAAACAGAGCACATATGAGCTAAATCACTATTCAAAGGTCATTTTAATAAGCATGATGCAATACTGAGGCACAATGCCTGTGTTAAATAAGCAGCAAAATACGACCCAATAGAGGCTTTATTTAAGCCAAATTATGTATGTCCCCACTCCATCACTCAACTCTGATGACACTTGACGGCAGAAATAGTTTCTTCTGGATCTCTATATCCCGTGCCGTACTACTCTTCAAAAAGTTCTGCTCAAACACTCGCTAAAATCAAACTGGGGGTGGAGGCAGTGCTTCCCTGAATATTGTTTGAGTTGGTATATAAAATTTTTCATTAAAACTTTAAAAATCATTATAGAAGCGGCACTCTCCCTTCTAGATTAATATATGCCAATCTGAAACTGAAATCTAAAAAATAAAACATGTCACTAAATGCATCCAATGAAATTAGGGCACCTGGGTGGCTCAATCAGTTAAACATCCGACTCTTGACTTCGGCTCAGGTCATGATCTCATGATTGTGAGACTGAGCCTCACGTCAGGCTCTGTGCTGGGCTATGACAGAGCCTGAATGAGATTTTTCTCTCTCCCTCTCTCCCTACCTTCCCCAGCCACTCTTTGCTCACACCCATTCTGTCAAAAAAAAAAAATTTTTTTTAATAAAAAAAACCAAATGCATCCAATGAAATCTAAACACCTAAGCAATAGGATACCCACTATCCTCCATTTCAAAACTACAAGAACAGCATCTTCCTTTCTTATATGAAATGTTATATATTTTTTTTCTCCTGGAATTATATTTCTATTTTTCTTCCACAGGATTTTTAACATAATTTCTTTTATAGTACTTAGGAACCCTGTAACAAAAATATGCATACTAATTATTTTTCATTTATTTAGAGTAGTTCCTTTAGATTGACTTTCTGTTGGCATTATTAATAGTATACACTGATGAAAACAATGCAAATATACTTCAAATTCTGACAAGTAAACATAAAAATATAAAAAGTAACTCCCCGTTTTGGAATTGCAGGTCTTAAGAAGACATACGAAAGAGGGTATACACCTTGATAAAAGGAAGCTTCACACTAGATGCCAGTGTTCTCACGATCCCTTTGTTGGAAGCCTGGAGGATTTTATACCTCAAAGAAACATACAATGGTGAGATTCAAGATGAAAGGAAAGTAGGGCTTCTTCTTCTGTCACCCGAAAGCGGGGCCATAACTAAAGGGAGGGTGGGAAAGAAGATAATGCGGGTGTTGACTTCAGACAGATCAATTTCAGGAACGAGCGTAAGTGATTGCTGAGAACCAGGAAATTGATTCTCTTAAAACTATCCAGCCTCAATACCTCTTGATATGCATGGTAGTTTGAAGACCAGTGCTCTAAAGCACAGAGCTAGGTTCATTTATTGGAACTCAATAAATGTTTGTTGCGTTAAAATAGTTTAAGAAAAATAGGCAGTGGGAGGGAAAAAAAGAAAAGAAAAAAATGCCAGTCATTAAGAACATCTATGCTGTACTGACTTTCTTTGTTTTGTTTTGTTTTGTTTTAAGTCAAGTGATTAAGTTGGCCAGGACGGTTCAGAGAGATGATGCATGCATGGCACTGACAACAATGCCTGGCAGACAGTAAGACTCGGTGGATGTTACCTACCGTTAGACAAACTATCACTTTTGCCCCATCTGTCATACCTTGTTTTTTTAATGTTTGTTTATTTTTGAGAGAGAGAGACAGAGCGTGAGCGGGGAGGAGCAGAGAGAAAGACACAGAAATTGAAGCAGGCTCCAGGCTCTGAGCTGTCAGCACACAGCCCAACGCGTGGCCCAAACTCACGAGCTGTGAGATCATGACCTGAGCCAAAGTCAGACGCTTAGCCCACTGAGCCACCCGGGCACCCCGTCATACCTTTAAGATTAAAGTCTCATTCAGATATGGCAGTATGATTTTTAAAACACACATATGCTCAATCTGCCAAAGAATAATGGCTCAGCACAGCTACCAGCTTATCCTGGTGCCCGTTTCTACATGTTATGCCTTTTACACCACAAACCTACAGGTTAATTTGAGAGGGAAAAAAAAAACAAAAACAAAGGTTTTTTATACAAATATGACAAAAGTAAGTATGGCATTGGTGAAAATAATATTTGACACCTAGATGAAAAACCAAATGGAACTTACCTTTTATAAGGTAATAAAAGTACCTTTAACTCTATAGGTAAAAAAGCCTATTGAAACTTTCCTTATAATTCATTAATGAGACAAGACTTCTCTCCCCCAACATCTACGAAAAAAGATCTGTGAGGTTCACATCCAAGACAGAATGGCAAGAACTTCAGCCAATCAAATTTAACAGGTCAGAATCTGCCTTGTTTAAAATACTTCTTGATTTCTCTGTGTGTTAACAAATTTGCACAGAATGGAAGAGAAGTTAATTCCGTCTTTATCTGATCTGCTTCTACCTCTACTCTGCCCACTAGGTTATAGGGCACCGAGCAGTTACCAGTCCTGAGTCTAGCAGAGTTAAGCCTTTTCCCCGAAAATTTCTCACCACACTTGGAGCTCAAAACATACGAAACCCCACATACATGTTCTAG
The DNA here is from genome assembly GCF_008692635.1 of Crocuta crocuta. NCBI lineage: Eukaryota > Metazoa > Chordata > Mammalia > Carnivora > Hyaenidae > Crocuta > Crocuta crocuta. Next base: position 6,609,827 of record NW_027527824.1, on the reverse strand, counting down.
CACACCAGGCAAACAGATACTGCTCCAAACCACAACACGATACTGGGAGGAGAATAAACGTTTGTGAAATGTAATTCACATACTATTAAATTCACCCTTTTTAAAATGCACAATTCAATGGTTCTTAGTGTATTCAGAAGACTGCAATCATCACCACCGTCTACTAATTCCAGAATATTTTCATCTCCCCAAAAAGAAATGCTATGCCCATTAGCAGCCCTCTCCTCCCGTCCCTCCCCTCTTAATCCCCTGTAGCTCCTGGGAACCACGAATCCACTTTCTGCCCCTATGGTTTGCCGGTTCCAGAAATTTCGGCTAAAGGGAACAATATGTGGCCCTTTGTGTCTGGCTTCTTCCACTTAGCATGATGTTTTCAAGGTTCATCTGCACTGCTGCATGATCAGTCCCTTACTCCTTTTTATGGCTGAAATACATTCCACTGTACAGAAATATATTTTGTGTATCCATTCATCAACTGATGGGCACTGAGGCTGTTTCACTTTTTGACTATCGTGAATAATGCCGCTGTGAACATTTGTATACATGTTTTTGTGTGCACATATGTTTTTGATTTCTTGGGCATATACCTAGGAGTAGAATAGCTGGGTCATATGGTAACTCTGTGTTTCACTTTTTGAGGAACTGCCAAACTGTTTTTCCAAAATGGACATTTTATATTCTGACCGGCAACATATGAGGGTTCCAATTTGGAAAAAAGTTTTATTTTCCAAAATATCTTCCCTTACAAACCTTCTGCCTTCCTTTAAAAAATGAGCTTATGAGGAAAATAAACTTCTTTATTTCACATTCTGATGTGCATTTCAACAACGAGCCTGTTTTATAAAAACACGATCTCTAGAATGAACACAAGCATTAAAAAAGAATATAAATGGCCTGGCTATAAAATACTGAAACTAGCTCAAACAACACACGAGAATGTTCATATCTTATAAGTGAATACTATGATTATATATCCATTCTATTTTTGGAAATTTCTCTTTTGAAATTACTTCCAAGGCCAGTTCATAAAGGCAGATAAAATCAGTCTTCTGATACCATCTGGCCACACCCTTTTCCTTTGAAGGACCAGACACCACACTACCCAGCTTGATCACCCACCTGATTTGTTTTACAGATAGGAGTCCAAATGAATCCTGACCACTTCCACAAATCCATTCCAGCCTTTTAAAAAAAAGGAACGAACAGGGTTTTTTTTTCCCCTACCACTGACAAAATTATTCAAAATGGAGTTTTAAAATGGTTCTTACAGTACAATTACACAAGATATCATCACTGGGGCAAGCTGGGGGAAAGGAACACAGAACACTATGTACTGTTCTACAATTTCCTGTGAGTCTGTAATTATTTAAAAATAAAAAGTTTTTAAAATACAGATCTTAAAAGAGAGGCAAGATTTCAAAAGGAACATGGAAGAGAATGGAGCAGAATGGAAACTACTCCAAGTAGGATAAAAAAGGAAAACACAATTCACATTACAGGAATCACCATGAGCCCTGAGAAGCCACAAAGTTCATTCCAGGGTAGGGTGGAAGAGAAGGCAGTAACGGTGACAGGAGTCAGACCGTAGAGCATTGGGAATGTCAAACTACAGTTTGGAACTTATCGGGTATATAATGAGAGACTCTTGGAGGATTTTATAATGCAGGAGAAAAATAAAAGCAGGGCTTTTGCCAGATTAATATGGCGGCAGCGGAAAGGACAGACTGGAGGGAAGAGCCTAGAGGCAGGAAGATCAGTTAGCATTGCAGCAGCCCAGGCAAGGCAAGGTGCTAGGGCTTGGCAGGGGAACCAGCCTATGCGGAGCTCCATGACTTGATGCTCTGGACTTGTCTATAAAGATTCCATACTGGGGGCACCTGGGCGGCTCAGTCAGTTGAACATCTGACTTCAGTTCAGGTCATGATCTCACAGTTTGGGAGTTCGAGCCTTGTACTGTGCTGACAGCACAGAGCAAACTGCAGATACTCTGCCTCCTTCTCTCTGCCCCTCAGATGCTCCCACACACACTCTCTCTCAAAAATAAACAAATAAATAAATAAACAAACATTAAAAAAAAAAGAAGACCTGGGGCACCAGGGTGACTCAGTCAGTTAAGCATCCAACTTCAGCTCAGGTCATGATCTCATGGTTCACGAGTTCAAGCCCCACGTTGGGCTCTGTGCCTGGTTTGGATTCTGTGTCTGTACTTTGGACAGCACTGGGCCTGCTTTGGATTCTCTGTCTCCCTACTTTCTCTCTCTCTCTCTCTCAAAAATAAACAAACAGTTAAAAAAATTTTAATGAAAGTTTCCATATCTGGCATTCATTCTGAGATCATGCTTACAATAAAGAAATCTCTTCTCTGAATCACTAAAAGGGAAAATTATAACATTTCAATCTTCAACAGGTTTATAAAAACTAAGTTAAAAAGACAGACACAGCTCTACTCATATCCAAAATGAAACAAAACAGATCTGACAGCAAGTAGACTTTCTAGCCTTGGACGGTGTCCCTTTAAGCAAATGACATGAGAGGCCCTCCTCCACCTGGGAGACACTTCCTCCATCAGCTGCGCTCCTCCTGTTTTCAGTGGGGATTCACTGTCATAGTAAATTTCTGGTCGAAGAGCCTACCGAAGCCCTAAACAAACAGCTTCGTGTCTCTAACGCCACACTTTCAGAGAGCAATCACTGCCAGGAGATGTGAGGCACTGACTGTCGAAATGCAGGAGGATCCAAGGTTTTATTATCGGCTGAGCAAACAGCACAACTGATTGAGTGTTTACTGAGGGCCCGCTGTGGCCTGGACGCTGATCACACAGATGACGGCCCAGTCCCGCCTTCAAAGGAGCAACGGTCCACTGGGAAACATGCATAAAAACGTCGATGTAATACAACGCAGTTAATGCCATTACAGAGATAAGAGATACTTTGGTGATGACAATAATAATAACAGCCAATATTTATGAAGTACTTAGTATGTGCAGGCCCTATTCAGAGCACTTTTCCTATATTAATTCACTATCCTCACAACAAGACTAATATTATCCATTTTTTATAAATTGGAAAACTGAAGTACAGATAGGCTGAACAATTTTATCTCAGTTCTCTGCACCCACTTTATTAACCAAGCCAGTCTGGCTTCTGTAACTCCGAGACTGAACTACCCACCCCACTAAACTGCCTCTTGATGGAGGACTAATTACTGTTGCGTACAAGGGGAGTTGGGACAAGAGAGAGCAGAAGACAGAAGATGGCATCTTCGAGACACACCACTGAAGGGCAACCAAGCATTCACCAGATGGACAAGGCGTCTGAGGCGGAGGGTTGTCTATTTGCAGGAAGTGGGAAGGGAAACAGCACTCTAAGCAACAGGAAGGACGGAGGAGCCATTCGGGCGGGATGAGATTTGAGAGTGTGTGGTGCAGTCAAAGAATGGTCAGAGCAGAATCTCCTGAAGGACTCCCTGGTTCCAGGAACAAGAGATGAGGCCCTAAAGGTTGAGGTGTGATGGGCCTTGTAGGCTTTCTTTTTTTTTTTATGTTTTTATTTATTTCTGAGAGAGAAAGAGAAATAGTCATGAGCAGGGGAGGGTCAGAGAGAGAGGGAGACACAGAATCTGAAGCAGGCTCCAGGCTCTGAGATGTCAGCACAGAGCCCGACGCGGGGCTCGAACCCACAAACCGTGTGATCATGACCTGAGCCAAAGTCGGACGCTTAACAGACTGAGCCACCCAGGCGCCCCGCCTTGCAGGCTTTCTACTTCAGGTAAGAGGTGCCTAATGCCTTAACCACTGAGTGATGTGAGCAGATCTGCGTTCAATAAAGACAAACCTAGATGAAAGGTGGAAGGTGGCCCAGAGGCCAGGAGACCAATTAGGAGGTTACACAATAACTCTTGTCAAGAAACGATAAGGAGTGGGTGACTGTGAGCAGATACTCCTGAAGTGGAATCATCAGTGCTCGGCGACTAATTGCCTGTGGAGGATCAGTAAGAGAAGGCAGATGGGAAAAGCGAAGGCTCTCTTTTGAGCAAGAGGATGATCGCATTTTATTTATTTATTTTTTAATGTTTTATTTATTTCTAGGAGACAGAGAGAGGGAGAGCGTGAGCAGGGGAGGGTCAGAGAGAGAGGGAGTCACAGACTGAAACAGGCTCCAGGCTCTGAGCTGGCTGTCAGCACAGAGCCCATGCAAGGCTCGAACCCACGAACCGCGAGATCATGACGTAAGCGAAAGTCAGACGCTTAACCGACTGAGCCACCCAGGCGCCCCAGATGATCGCATTATAAGGTAATACTAATAACATGGATAATAATAGTAACAATGGCTCTAGTATTTCTTTGTTGTTGTTGTTGTTGTTTTAAAGTAAACTCTAGCCCCGATGTGGGGCTCAAACTTATGACCCCAAGATCAAGAGTCTCATGCTCTATGAACTCAGCCAGCCAGGTGTCTCTCTAGTATTTCTTAAGCTATTATTATGCCCCAGCGCTCTGCTAAGTACTTGTACAAGAACAATCTCATTCAGTGTTAATAAGGTAAGTTCTATTACTATCACCCTTTCAAAAATGGAGAAACTGAGACTGGAAGAAAATAAGTAATTTATTTGAGGTCATAGTCACTAAGCATTGAAGCCAGAGAAAGATTTAAAGTCGGAGTTTAAAGCATCTGGAGAAGTATCCAACTGTGGATCTCTAGGAAAGGGGAATGTGTGGACTCGAGGCAAGGGGCAGTGCGAGAGGTAGGGTTACCACAGCAGCACCAGTTTACTATTATTACTACTGCTATTGCTATTGTTTATTAAGCCCTTGCTGTAAAGGAGACACTGTTTGATGTTTTACATTACGTGGTTTCATCTAACCCACACAATCCTGAGGTGGGTCCCACTATTCTTGTTCTTACAGAAAAAGAAACCAAGAAACAAAGTAAACCGCTCAGGTCGCTCAAACAGAAAATAATGGAGTCACACTCAATGCAGATCTTTGTGATTCAGAGGAGAGAAGTGAGGGGGAAGGCAGGGAGGGAGGGTGTGCCAAGGACTGAATCCAGGATACAATGTCTTACAAACCAGGCAGAGAAGCAGAGTAGGAAAGAGGTTTAAGAAGTAGTGGTATGCCAGGGGCGCCTGGGTGGCTCAGTCGGTTAAGCATTCAAGTCTCAACTTCGGCTCAGGTCATGAGCTCACAGTTCTTTTTTTTTTTTTTTTTTTNCTCCAGCTCACGACCATGAAAACATAAACTTTTTTTAATAGTAGTATACCAGCGAAGAAAAAGCAAACAGAGAAGGTATTCCTGTTTCAAAAACGAAAGTAAAGGAAACCTGTAAAGGAACAGGGTAGTTAAGAGTCAAATGATACACAGAACTCAGAACCCAAGTTTAAGTTGGATAACAGAATTAGCAACAAGGCACTGAAAACCCTTTGCAGAGCAGTTAAGGGAAGGCTCTGGGCCAGTCCTAAGCTTGCAGCAGGTGCAGAGAAGAAAGAGTCATGTAGAAGCTTAGTGGTAAAAGAGAGGCTCTGATAATAATGGTAATAATGCCTCTAATATTTCTTAAACTCTTATTACGTAGCAGCGCTATGCTAAATAGTTTTACAAGAACGATCTCCCTTAATGTGAATAAGATCAGTAAACTTTTTCTCTAGGCCTTATGGGTCACACACTGTCCCATATTTTCTTTGTTCTTTTTTTTTTTTTTTTTACCAATCCTTTAAAAATGTAATAAGTGTGTTAGCTGAGTTATACAGAAAACAGGCGACAGAACAGGCTGGCACAGCTGGCAGTAGCTTCCCGACCCCTTCTTAGGGGGTGGCGGTTAGGAGTGAAGACTCTGCAGTCAGACTGACAGCATCGTTATCCAGCCCTCACTCTCTGTCTGGGTGACCCTGGGCAAGTCAAGTCACTTAACCTCTGTGTCTCAGTGTCCTTACCTATAAAATGGGAATAACGTCAGGAGCTACATCTTAGGGTTGGCATAAGGAGAAGTAAATCCAAATCAAGCACTTTGTTCCTAAGAAAAGTCTTATCAATATGGAGGATTTGTCAGAGGATGGGCAGACAGGAGAGAGCCAACAGAAAAGGAAAGGTATTAAATGGAGAAGGACTAATTAATTTGCTCAAGCCCCAAAGAAGAAGGGGAGGAACAGGACCTGGACAGTCCAGGTGAGCGCACAGAGAACAGGCTCTATCCTAACCGCTGGTGAAAGGATAAACTGGTTCAGGAACAGCCTGCCAACTTTCACCCACATTTCAAATGCACACGTCTTTGGTTCCTTCCCCTTTTCTAAAACTTGGCTGTGTAAGCAAGGAAAGAGCTATGAGTGCCAGTGTTCCTCCTACAGCAGTGCTGGTGAGGAGAAAAAATGAGGGGCGCCTGGGTGGTTCAGGCAGTTAAGCGGCCAACTTCGGCTCAGGTCACGATCTTGCAGGTCCTGAGTTCAAGCCCCGCCTCGGGCTCTGGGCTAAAAACAGCTCAGAGCCTGAGGCTGCTTCAGATTCTGTGTGTCTCTCTCCCTCTCTCCCCGTCTCTCTGTCTCTCTCTCTCTCTCTCCCCCTCCCTCCCTCACTCACTGTCTCTCCCTGAGAGAGACAATAAATTTTAAAATATTAAACAAAAAAGAAAAAATGAAAATAAATTTTAAAATGTTAAACAAAATAATTTTTAAATGTTAAAACAAAAAAGAAAAAATAAATTTTAAAACGTTAAACAAAAAGTAAAAAATGAAATAACAGTCCATCGGTAACAGAAAAGTGCACATCTATACAAGGGAGTTGTATGTGGTCATTTGGAAGAAAGAGATAGGTCTGCTGAAGCAGAAAGATTTCTCTAATTTATTTTTTTGTTTTTGAGGTAATTGGAGAGTTGTATGCAAGTTTAAAAAGGAATACAGAGGGGCGCCTGGGTGGCTCAGTCCACTGAGTGTCTGACTTCAGCTCAGGTCATGATCTCATGGGTCATGGGTCCGAGCCCTGCATCAGGCTCTGTGCTGACAGCTCCGAGCCTGGAGCCTGCTTCAGATTCTGTGTCTCCTCCCCTCCCCCACTTGTGCTCTGTCTCTCAAAAATAAATGCTTAAAAAAAAAGGCACACACATTTAAAAAAACAAAAAATAAAAAAATAAAAAGGAATACAGAGAGATCCCGCCTACCGTTTACTTAGTTGCCCTCAATGGTGACTGCTTGCAAAACTACAGCTCAATACTGTAAGTTAATTTTTAATATAAAAACAAACAGACCAGTGTGCATATTACATACATGCCCTTTTGTGTACTTTAAGCAACCATACGGTTTGTGCATGTTCAGAAAAAGATAATCATTTTACCGGCTAGTAGCAGACACCTCTGGAAAGTGAGAAAGGTGAGGGAGGGAAAAAATGAAGGACACTCACCTTATGGACCTTTACAATAGTTTTTCTTAATTAGAAAGTGCAAACATTACTTTTAGGATAGAGCGAGTAAACAGGTGGAGGTTAATTTTGAAATGGGAGCACCTATTCTTTTGATCCAGGGTGTTCAGTGCGTGGCAGGAGGAGGGACGAAAACTGAAGACGCTCACGCCAAAAGCCTCGATTTACTCAGTTAGGCGGTAGGAAGGCAGGCGGATTCCTTCTGTCACAGACTGACTACTCACCGCCAGGCTCTGTTCTAGGCACTGGAGAATCAAAATTCAACCAGACAGGGGCAGTCTCTGAACTCAAGGAAGTGAGAGGCTGTGGACAACGGGGGACGCTAACCAAAATCACACAGTCACAATTACCATTCCACTTCAGCGCAGCAGGTTAGAGCACGGGCTCCGGGCCTGACCACCCGCGTGCACACCCCAGCTCTACTGCCAAACAGTCACGTGACTCTGGACAAGTGACTTAAGGCTCTGCCCTTCAGTGTCCTCATCTATAAAATGGGGACAATTATAGGTTCTATTTATTTACCTACCCATCTAACCCACAGGGTTGCTGTGAAGACTTAAAAAAAAAAAAAAAAGTCTGTGTATATAAAGTGCTTAGAACAGTTCCCCGCACACAATAAACGCCATGCGTTTGCTATTATCATTGTGGTTAGCCTCATCACTACTAATTATTTCAGAGGAGTCTAACCCATCTTCAGGCAAATGGAAGGTTAGGAAAAGTTTCCTTGAGGAAGTGACATATAATGAAGTTCCAAAGATGAATATGAATCAAACAGCACAAGAGAAAAACTGTCCGGCACAGGGAAGAACAAACACAACACGCAGACCCTCTGCTAAGAATGAGTTTGGCATGTTAAGAACTAGACAAAAGGCCAATGAAGCTGGGGCTCAGAGGGGAGATAGGTGAGGCTGGACAGCCAGAAAGGGCATGATAAACTTGGGAATTTTATCTTTATCTGAAGAACAGAAAGTATTATACAAGAAACAACAGATTTGTTGGTTTTTCTTTTCTTTTCCTTCTTTCTTTTTTTAAAGATCACTTTACTGGACTATGGAGTCTTCTGTGATAGAGGCAGGTGAACGTGAGGTTACCAAAAATGGGTAAAGAATTAGAAAGAACAGTCATTCTGGTGAAAGAGAAAAGAAATCAACTACAGACTACTAAAGAGAATGACAACCCAGAGGAGGGCAGAACTCATGAATTAGCAATAAACACGATTCAATCATTTCTTCGGGCCCTACAGCAGGAACCCAGAAAATGGGCAGCATTGTTAAGCCGCAGCTGGAGATGGGCATGGCAGACGGGAGACAGGAACAGAGGAAGGGGGACTGAGGACACTTCTGACTCACTGCAAGTGACCAACTGTGTCCACGTGAACAAAAGTGATGCCAGGAACAATGTCACGAATTTGGAAACCGGCAAGATTTAAGGGGCTGGAGGCCTCAGTGAAATCAGAGAATTAAGTTCAGCAAAGAGCAAAACTAAAAAGCCAGGAAATTGTGTCCAGAGAGCAAAATTCCAAATATGTGATTTCAGAGGTGGAAGGCTGACCTGCTCCAGGAACAGACTGAGACAGACAACCAGAGGAAGAGACAGGAGACACAAAGATCAAGCCAGAAGGAGATTAGAATGCCTGACAAGCAATCAACATAAACACTAAAGAGACAAGAGATAGTAGAAGGTGTAAAAGTAAACTATTTACAAGGATTAGGACTTAAATATTCAGTTACATTCTTAAACACAATGCCATGAGGAATGTGTTTTTAAGCATTCAGAATAAAACAGGGTTGCCTTGCTAGTAACAAAGCTTCATCTATTCATGTAGCCAAATAATTTTCAAAGATTCCCTGAATACCATTCCTGGAAAAGCTCTCAGATAAAAAGAGAAGGAAGCTTTCTTAACTTAATGATTATTTGTCACAACTCAAGGGCAAGCATCATCAATACTGGTGAAAACTAAAGTCATACACAACCCAAAACCTGGAAAACATCTTTACAAAACATGTATCTCACTTAAGGACAGGTATCCACAATATACTAAGAACTCTTAAAAGGCAACAAGAAAAACAAACAACAGAAAGCAATTTAAAAATGGGCAAAAGATCTGAACCTCACCAAAGAAGGTACACACAGATGGCAAATGAGCATATGAAAAGATGCTCACCTATCCTGTGACTGGAGAACCGAAAATTAAAACAATGAGATAAGGCTACATTCCTATTAGCACAGCAAAAATCCAAAACAATGAAAACACCAAATGCTGGTAAGGATGTGGAGCAAGAGGAGCTCTCACACATTGCTGGTGAGAATGCAAAACCATCCAGCCACTGTGGGAAACAGTTTGGCAGTTTCTTACAAAATTAAGCCTATATATACTCTTACCATATGATCCAACAATCATGCTCTTTATATTTACCCAAATGAGTTGAAAACCTAGGTCTACAGGAAAACCCACACGTGGATGTTTACAGCAGCTTTATTTACAATTGCCAAAACTTGGAAGCAACCAAGATGTCCTTCAGGAGGTAAATGGATGAACTAGGGTACATCCAGACAATAGAATATTATCCAGTGATAAAAAGGACAGAGCCTTTAAAAGGACAAGCCACAAAAAGACTTGAAGGAAACTTAAATGCACATTGCTAAGTGAAAAAAGCCAAAGTGATGTACCTAATGTACAATTCCAACCATATGACATTCTGAAAAAGGAAAAATTATGGAAACAGCAAAATGATAAGTGTTTGCCAGGGGCTAGAGGGGAGGGAGGAAGGGAGGGATGAATAGGCAGACATGGGAAATGATTAGGGCAGTGAAACTGTTCTGGCCGATACCAGAATGGTAGATGCACGACATTTTGCATTTGTCCAAACCCACAGAACTACACAAAATAAACGTGGACCCTAATGTAAACTATATAGACTTTCATTAATAATAACGTATCAGTACTGGCTCATCAACTGTAACAAATGAACCCCACTAATACAAGATGTTAACATTAGGGGAAATGGGGGAGGGTAGAAGTGGTAAAGGGGGCATATGGAATTCTCTGTATTCTCTGCTCAATTTGTGTAAATCTAAAATGCTCAAAAAATAAAGTCGATTAATTTCAAACAAAAACTGAAAGTATTACCATTTGAGTCATACAAGAGACAGTAATGTCCAGTATTGGTAAGGAAATCTATTCGGGAGATTAAGGGTCTCAGCCCCCGGGGCTGGGCTGGCTCTTCCACCGACCAGCTGTGCCACTGTCAGCAAGTTATAAACTTCTCCGCTGGAAAACCGGGGGATACTAATCATCATGGAGTTAAGAAGATTAACTGAGTTAGTTCATACACATAAAGCAGTAAGAATAGTGACTACAATGACTTAAGTTGTTGTATTAATTATTACTCAAAGTAAGCTCTATAAACCTGTAAGTCAACACTATGTAGGGGCTTGTCAGAAATGCAGACTCTCACACCCACCCTAGGCCTGCTACGTCTCCACTTGTTTTTTGATATGCCATCTTTTTCTTTAAGTCTTCATTCAAGTTCCAGTTAACATACAGTATAATTTTAGTTTCAGGTGTACACCACGCTGATCCAACAATCACAGACAAGACCCAGGGCTCATCACAACAAGCACACTCCTTAATCCCCATCACCCATTTGGTCCATCCCCTCACCCCCCTCCCTTCTGGTAACCAGCAGCTTGTTCTCTACAGTTAAGAGTCTGTTTCTTGCTTTGCCACCCTCTCGTTCTCTTTCCCCTTTGTTCTGTTTCTTAAAGTCCACATGAGTAAGATCATATGGTAGTTGTCTTTCTCTCATTTCAGTTAGCATCATACTCTCTAGCTCCATCCATGCCATTACAAATGGCAAGATCTCATTCTTTCTTATGGCTGAGTAATATTCATGGAGTGTGTGTGTGTGAATGTGTCTGTGTGTGTGTGCACGCGCGTGCATGCGCACCTGTGCATATGTGTGTGCACATCTTCTTTATCCATTTACCAGTCAATGGACACTTGGGCTGTTTCCATAATTTGGCTGTTGCAGACACCGCTGCAGTCAACATCAGGGTGCATGTATCCATCTGAAGTAGTATTCTTTGGTAAATATCTAGTAGTGCAATTGCTTGAATATGCATTTTAATAAGATTCCTCAGGTAATTTCTATGCATATAGAGTTGAGAAGCACTATATTATATTAGGTAGTATTATTATCACCATAATTATTCTTCAATATTGTCACTAAAAAAGAGCATAAACATTGGGAGAGTTCAAACTATTACTTGCTGATGATTAGGATGTCTACTTTTAAGAAGAGAAGGAGAATCAACTGTAATGAAGAAATTTTGAAATATTCTTGACAGTGACAGTAATTAAAACATGTACCCTTTATCAAGAATATATGTTAAGAGGTGCCTGGTTAGCTCAGTCAGTGGAGCGTGTGACTCTTGAGCTCAGGGATGGGAGTTCAAGCCCCATGTCTGGAATAGTGATTACTTGCATATCTTTTTAAATAAATTAGATAAATAAATAAGAGTATACATTAACAAGAGAATTTCAAATATATAAGTGACAAATTATTAGGACAACTGGCTACCAATATTTTTTTTGAAAATCCAGATCCTTATCTCATATTATAATGAAAATATACTCCAAGTGGATTAGAAACCTAAATATTAAAAATAAATTTACAAGCACTAAAAGAATATGGAATATATTTTAAAATTCATTTATTTATTTTGAGAGAGACAGAGAGAGAGAAAGAGGGAGCACAAGTGGATTAGGAGCAGAGGAAGAGGGGGACAGAGGACCCGAAGCAGGCTCTATGCGGAGAGCAGACAGCCTGATACAGAGCTCAATGTCATAAACCATGAGATCATGACCTAAACAGAAGGCAGACTGTTAACCAACTGAGCCACCCAGGCACCCCACAATACTTTTTTAAATGTTTTTTTTTTTGAGGGTGGGAGGCGGAGAGAGGGACAGAGAGAGACAGGGAAGAGAATCCCAAGCAGGTTCCATGCTGACAGTGAAGGCTCAAACTCAGGACTGTGAGATGACAACCTGAGCCAATATCAAGAGTTGGACACTTATCTGACTAAGCCACCCAGGCATCCTTAGAATATTTTTAATGTTCTGGGATGCCTGGATGGCTCAGTCAATTAAGTGCCCGACTTCAGCTCAGGTCATGATCTCACAGTTCGTGAGTTCGAGCCCCGTGTCGGGCTCGGTGCTGACAGCTCAGAGCCTGATGCCTGCTTCAGATTCTGTGTCTCCCTCTCTCTCTGCTCCTCCCCTGCTCATATTCTCTCTTTCTCTCTCTCTTTCTCTCTCTCTCTCAAAAACAAATAAAACATTAAAATTTCTTTTAAAAAAATAATATTTTTAATGTTCAGATGGGATACCATAAAACTCCTAGGCTTACCTCTCTTAAGGATACCATAAAACCCAGAAGTCATACTGAAACTATAGGAAAAAAAAAAAAAAAAACACCTTTTAGTGCTCACCTCGGCAGCACATATACCAAAACTGAAACAATTCAGAGAGGATTAGCATGGCCCCTGCTCAGGGGTGACATGCACAGCCATGAAGCTAATCTGTATTTTTTATAAAGACATGTAAAAATAAATAAATAAAATCATTTAAACAAGAGATACCACAAAAAAGACAAATGCTATGAAAGAAAAGACTTCTACATACATAGCAAAGCATTAATAACATTACACGACTTTTTTCTTTCTTTCTTTTTTTAAGAGAAAGTGAGTGGCAAGGGGCAAAGGGAGAGAGAGAGAGAGAAAATCTTAAGCAGCCTCCAACTTCAGCATGAGCCCAACTCAGAGCTCAATCCCATGACCCCGGAATCATGATCTGAGCGGAAAGCAAGAGCTGGATGCTCAAATGACTGAGCCACCCAAGTGCTCCACCTTATACAGCTTTTTAAAGGTCTGATGCATGAGAAAGAAAAGAAACAGTAATCTTTCAAAAAGCTAAGAAGGGAGGCGCCTGTGTGGCTCAGTCGGTTAAGCATCTGACTCTTGATTTCTGCTCAGGTCATGATCTCACGACTCATGGGATGGAGCCCCGCACTGGGGTGTATGCTGACAGTGCAGAGCCTGCTTGGGATGGTCTCTCTCCCATGCTTTCTTACCCTCCCTACCCTCTCAAATAATAAACATTAAAGAAAAAAGCTAACAGAAAAATGGGGGTGGGGAAATAAAATAGATTTTATAGACTTATATGTAAAAAGGCTAAATTACAAAAGCTACAATAGTACAAAATAAAATAAACCCCTAAAGGGGCACCTGGGTGGCTCAATCTGTTGAGTGCCTACTCTTGATTTCAGCTCAGGTCGTGATCCCAGGATTGTGGGATCAAGCCCCATGTTGGGCTATGTGCTGAGCGTGGAGCCTGCCTGCGATTCTCTTTCCTTCTGCCCTTCTTTTGTACACTCTCTCAATCAATCAATATGCTTTAAAAATAATAAAATAAACCCCTGAAAATCTACCTATAAACATTTGTGTGTGCACAGCAAAGTATACAGAACATATACCAAACTGTTACCAGTAGTTATGTATAGAGTGTAAAATCAAGAATGGAAGAAGCACTTTGCTTTCTTCTTTACAAATTTCTAAAAACTGCATTCCTTACAAAGAATCTGCTCTCTTTTTTTAATGTTTTATTTTTTTAATGTTTTATTTATTTCTGAGAGAGAGTGAGAGAGAGAGAGAAAGCGAGCAGGAGAGGGTCAGAGAGAGAGGGAGACACCGAATCCCAAGAAGGCTCCATGCTCTGAACTGTCAGCACAGAGCCCGACAAGGGGCTCAAACCCACAAACCATGAGATCATGATCTGAGCCTAAGTCGGATGCTTAACTGACTGAGCCACCCAAGCACCCGAATGTTTTATTTACTTCCGAGAGAGAGAGACAGACAGACAGACAGACAGACAGCGTGAGTAGGAGAGGGTCAGAGAAAGAGGGAGACACAGAATCTGAAGACAGGCTCCAGACTCTGAGCTGTCGGCACATAGCCCAACGCGGGGCTCGAACCCACAAATAGTGAGACCATGACCTGAGCCAAAGTCGGACGCTCAACTGACTGAGCCACCCAGGCGCTCTTTTTTAAACGTACCTTTGTTCAATTATGAAAGGAAAAAGTACTGAGTAATGGTCTTAACTTAAAAGGCCGATATTTTCATAGGAATCACAAGCTTCCTGGTTTTCTCAACAAGCACTTAACCCCCAAAGCTTTAACATTTGGAAAAATATATTTTTGTTATCAAAATTTTCCTAAGAATACTTTAAGTAAAACTATGCCAATTTCTCCTCCCCAAAGGGACCACGATGTTCAATTTCCAGTGGCCCTTTGTTCAAAGCTAGTTCCAACCTAATTTCAAAAGCAAAGTGTCTAAACTAGGAAAGAAATTTAGCAACGTAACACAGAATATCGAAATGGAAACCGCATGTCCAAAATACACCTAATGGTAACAGACAGCAACTGTTTAAGAGTAACTGCAAGTAACTCCATATTCACTTCAGTTTCAATTCTGATTCATTTCTCGGTCACCAAACTGGAAAAAAAAATTTTTTTGAGCCATTTGTCATCTCTGACTAAACACAGGCTTCAGCCCCCAAATCACTAAGTGCAGAGAAGTAAAGACTGTCAGTGGAAGGGTTTTTCCAGAAAAAGTGGTTCACGTACACAGCAGGAAAATCTTGTACTATAAGGGAACTCAGTTACCACCTTAATTCCCTCAACCAATTTGGAAACTACTGGAAGCAAATGACTAAGAAGTAAAACATATGAGAAAAGATGAAAAAACATTCCTACATATTGAAAGCACATAAAGTGGTTCAAGTTTGCTTTTTGCTGAAGTTAGAATATTAAATTATTTTGCTCTGGGTGAATCAGAAACTAGCTTCACTGGCTTCTTACAATGGACTGAACATTTTCAGCTGCTATAATGAATTATACCACTACTCAGGTTTTTGTTTTTGTTTTTACTACTTATATTTAACAAAATGTATCACACGTAGATCTTCTCAATACTAACTATTCTTCACACCACTGGACAAGAATTTATTAAAGTCATATATTAAAACTGCCTGTTCTTGGGACAGAACACACTCCCCTTTCCCTAAAACTGTCACTCAAACACGTTTAAGCTAAAACAATCAGTAACCGTGTCACAGAAGATCTGAACGTAACTACAGTGAAACCATAAATGAGCGAGGGGTGGCATTCCCCACAAAGGCAAGAAGAGATTCATTACCTGCCACCACACAGGTAACAGGCAAAGTCTCTCGGTTTCTAGAGCACCTGCTACGCAAGGCAGCATCACTGCTCAGCAACTCAGCTGCCCGGATATCTGCAACCAAAACAAACTGCAGGATCTAGTTTCTTTTTTTCAAAAGGTAGAAAATCCCTCTGGCCTCATTTACTAATAAAGATGTGAGTAAAAAGAAATAATTAGGGGGTGCCTGGGTGGCTCAGTCAGTTAAGCTTCTGACTCTGGGTTTCGGCTCAAGTCATGATCTCACAGATTGTAAGTTCGAGCCCCATAGTTGGGCTCCAGACTGAAAGCACGGAGCCTGCTTGGGATTCTGTTGCCCTCTCTCTCTGCCCCATTCTCTCTCTCTTTCTCACTTGCCCCATTTCTGCTCTCTTTCACTCTCTCAAAAAATAAATAAACTTAAAAACAAATGTTCAGGAGGACAGCATACCTAAGTCTTAAATTTTTAAGGTTCTTAAGATTCCTCACCTTTTAAGAGAAAGACCTAGTCAGTAATGTTAGAAAATACACANACACTGAAAGTCAAATTCAAAACCAACATAGCAGATTTCAAGGCCATGTAGCTGGGCCTTGAAATGTTGACATTGCTACCCTTCAAGGTCTTGAATATAAATGGGTAGACAGATATACAGTCAAATTGCTTAGTGAAGCAAATTTATCAATATCAGTGAGGGCAGTGGTTGTGACATAAAGGCTGACAATGTCTCCAAGGAAGTGACGCTGACAAACAACTTCACCTTAAAGGAATTCTTAGAGCTATTTTACAACAGTGAAAATGCAAAGGATAAAATGTTGGGAGCTGATCTATATTAAGAAAGGTGTATGAAAAAAAAAAAAAAAAAAAAAAAAAAAAAAAAAAGGCAAGCGATTCCCTTCTTCTGGGGCCGTGAGAACTTTATCACATGCGAGTGAACATGGTAACAAGGAGGTCTAGGAAAAGTGTGCAATAAAAGTGCAGCGTTAAGAATTCATAGAAAGGGGAGTGTCTGGGTGGCTCAGTCGGTTGAGCTTCCAACTTCAGCCCAGGTCATGATCTCACGGTCCGTAGGTTCGAGCCCCACATGGGGCTCTGTGCTGACAGCTCAGAGCCTGCTTCCAATTCTGTGTCTCCCTCTCTCTCTGACCCTCCCCTGCTCACACACTCTCTCTCTGAAAAATAAATAAAACATTAAAAAAAAAAACTAAGGTCAAAGTCCTTTATTATTTTTAATGTGGAAATCACCTCTGTGCTGAGACGTAACCTTCTTCTTATAATTTGTCAGGAACTACCAAAAGCATTTTTAAGACAACTCCGAGTGCTTATTGTATCCAATTTATAACATACTTCATTATCAGCAGAGAGAGACCAAAAATCATAGAACCTTATGCCTTTGTAATTATCTCCTTAAGTATTTTAAATGGAAATAGCATACTATTTATTACCTCCTAATCTTAATTCCTTTCTCTTCATGCTTGAAGACTACTGACTCTCAAAACTGGATATTAAGGACTGGTTCACTACTTCTCCAATTCAGCTACAAGGCACTTTACCCTCAGTAGCAGTTCAGTATTTAACAAGAGCTTGCATTTCTTCTCTACTGATAAACACTGCCACAAATTAGGATTAACAATATGACTGAGCATGTTCTCATAACAGACTTTATAATTATTAGCTACTACCCACACCTTGATTTATGGACTCTTCTACCTACAACAGCTCCTTCAGAAAAAAGGTCACCTTAAAATAGAACTTAAGTTCTTTCTACTGAAAAGGATGGGTAATTAGTAACTAAACAGCTTACAAATTGAGTTCCCTGGAAGCACTCAAATTATTATGAACATATCTGAACTGCATGTGACTTTTAATTGCTAGAAATCTCGTGCTAGAGAAAATTCAGGAATCGATCCCACAGAAAATAATTTGCCTCTAGTGACTCTTGCCTGACATAAAAATGAAATATGGTTTGACTTCTTGCCTTGCTCCGATAAATCCCAAGTGACTTTATTACTTTAAAAAATGAAGAGATAGGATGAAGACTAATTCTAAAAATACAATTCATAAAAGAACAAGTGGGTAAACTGGAGTTCAAAATAAAAATTCTTGCTTTTAAAAGACACTATAGGGGCTCCTGGGTAGCTCAGTCAGTTGAGCATCCAATTTCAGCTCAGGTCATGATCTCATGGTTCATGAGTTCGAGGCCAACATTGGGCTTGCTGTTGGCACAGAACCCACTCAGATCCTCTGTCCCCCTCTCTCTCTCTTCCCTTCCCCCACTCACACTCTCTCGGCCTCAAAAACATTTCAAAACTAAATACAAGACACTGCTGAGGGGATGGGAAGATAAGCCACAGAATGGAAAAAAAAAATCACTGCAAAGCATGTATCTGATAAATGACGTGTGTCCAGAATACATAAAGAATTCTCAAAACTCAACATTAAAAAAACAATCCAATTTTTAAAAACAGGCAAAAGATCTGAACAAGTAGGGCACCTGTGTGGCTCAGTTAAATGTCCGACTCTTGATTTCAGCTTAGGTCACGCTCTCACAGTTTGTGGGTTCAAGCCCCACATCGGGCTATGTGCTGACAATGCAGAGCCTACTTAGGATTCTCTCTCCCTCTCTTTCTGTCCTTCCCCTGTTTGCTCTCTTACTCTCCCAAAATAAATCAACTTAAAAGAAAAAAGATTTGAACAAGGAGTTCACCAAAGATATACAGCTAACAAATAAGCACATGAAAAGACGTCAATATCCTTAGTCATGAGGAAAATGTAAATTTAAATCCCAAATTGGAATGGCTAACATTTTCTCATCATAGCATGGTGAGGATATGGAGCAACTAGGACCCTCATATACTGCTAGATAGGATGTAAAACTGTACAGCCACTTTGGAAGATAATTTGGCAGTTTCTTAAAAAGCTATACTCCAACCAACCATATGACCCAGTGGTCCTGCTCCAAGGTGTTTACCCAAGAGAAATGAAAACCCAAGTCTACACATCAAGTTCCCAGTAGCCTTACTCATAACAGCCAAAAGCTAGAAACACAAAAACAGATGAACAAATCCTGTTACAGCCACACAGTGTGACACTACTCAGATACACCACTCAGCACAGAAAAGTAACAAACCACAGTACTGATGTGCAGACAACAATGGTGGCTGAATCTTTTTTTTTTTTTTTAATTTCCAATGTTTATTTACTTTTGAGACAGAGAGACAGAGACAGGGACAGAAAGAGATTCCAAAGCAGGCTCCAGGCTCTGAGCTCTCAGCACAAAGCCTGATGTGGGGTTTGAGCCCATGAACCGTGAGATCATGACCTGAGCCAAAAGTCTGACACTCAGCCAACTGAGCCACCCAGGTGCCCCAACAGTGCCTGAATCTTAAACACAGGACACGGATACCTCCTGGTTAAGGTCACATACTTGAAATTCCAGAATAAGACAATGTATGCTGACAGCAAATGAGGGGTTATCTGGGGTTAGGGGAGGTGGGAATGAAAGCAAAAAGCACTGAAGGAACTTTTGGGGATAATAGAAGGTTCTGTATGTTTAAAAAAAAGAGGAGGTTCTACATGTTGATGGTGCAGTTATTACATGGCTGTACACACTGGCCAAAATGCAAACTGTGTACTTAAAATGGTTCAATTCCATTGTATGCAAATTATGTCTTAATCAGGTTGATTACAAATATTAAAATCTTATTTTGGGAAGGAAATCCATGAAATATACTGTTTCTTTAGATTACTTCCAACATTTTTCTGCTAGATTGCTTCCAAATCTTTGACTTTCTTACAAAGAATCTCAAAAAAGCCTGGGATTATTATCCTATTTTATAAATTACAGGGGTGGAGGGGAAGTAGGCTATACAGCGGAAGCAATTAGAAGCAGGAGTTCAGAGCAGAACATTAAAGGAGCAGATTTATCAATGGCAATCAAACTACCACCGACAAACCAGCAGGATGGGATAAATGAAGTGCGGGGTCTTGACCTGCTGGAAAACACTGGCTAGAACAACNGGGAAGAAAAGGTAGGAAATGCCTAAGGCCAACATCACCTACATGTACCACACATCTCAAATAAAAAAATTCTAACATGACTGGTTTTACTCACACAGAAAATAATTACTTCAACGTAAGTAAAGCACACAGAAGGAGCTCAGAACCCAAATCTGCCATCGACTCACTCACACTCTATGAAGATCACTAACTCTGAGTGCCTCAGTGTCCTTCCCTTTTTTTAAATAAAAATATTAATTCTGGTCGCTGAACAGCCATCTGGGGCACTACAGAAATAAAGAATTTATGTGAAAAAGAATTTTTAAATTATATAGTCAAGTTATAGTCTCTGTGCAAAAGCATGCAACTAAGAATACACTACATTATCATCAAATCAAATTAATAAATAATTAAGTACCTTAAGAGTCAAAAATGGCTCCCCAACCCAAAAATGGCTCTATATGGCTTAGGTGATCAAGTCCAAATGCCTCAGCTAAAAAATCATGTCCTTTATGAACCCATCCATCCCATTTATCTAAAACATACCAATCCATAGGCGCCTGGCTGGCCCAGTCAGTAGAGCACGTGACTCCTGACCTTGGGGTTATAAATTCAAGCCCCACACGGGGTGCAGAGATTGCTTAAAAATAAAATATTTAAAAAATAAAATAAGGGCGATTGGGTGGCATAGTTGGATGAGCATCCGACTTCGGCTCTGGTCATGATCTCATGGTTCATGGGTCAAGCCCTACATCGGGCTCTGTGCTAACAGCTTAGAGCCTGGTGTGTGCTTCAGATTCTGTGTCTACCTCTCTCTGTCCCTCCCCAGCTTGTGCTTTGTCTCTCAAAAATAAATAAATAAGGGGTGCCTGAGTGGCTCAGTCAGTTAAGCATCCGACTTCGACTCAGGTCATGATTTCACGGTTCGTGGGTTTGAGCCCTGCGTCCGGCTCTGTGCTGGCAGCTAGCTCAGAGCCTGGAGCCTGTTTCAGATTCTGTGGCTCCCTCTCTCTGACCTTCCCCTGCTTATGCTGTCTCTCTCTCTCTCTCTCAGAAATAAGTAAAACATTAAAAAAATAAATAAAATAAAAATAAATAAACTTTAAAAAATAATAAATAAAAAATATAATAAAATAAAATAAGCGATACCTGGCTGGTTCAGTCACAAGAGCATGTGACTCTTTACCTCAAGGTCATGAGTTCAAATCCCACATTGGGAGTAGAGATTGCTTGAAGAAATAAATATTTTTCAAATAAATAAATATACCAATCCAAATTCATCTACTCTCCCCAAGACATAGTATTTTCCTTCTTGGACATGCCGTCTCCATACTCCTGGAGGCAACCCAACTCCTATACTTTGTTTAAAGGTGACCCCAAAGTCCACTGGCCATATACAAACTTTGCTCATCCTTAAAAGGAAAAAACAAAACAACTTTGCTTATCCTTAATCCGGTGTTCGTTTCCGTTCTCTGAATTTGTAGTGCTTAATCAGCACTATAAAATATGGCATTTGATTTTATTCCATATTTTCCTATTCTCTAATTATATTTTGCTTTGGAGCCTTATATGTATCTTCCCTGAGAAGAAGGGATGAACCTTACGGACAGAATGACCTCTGCTGTAACACACCACCCTCGCCTCTCTGTCGGGGACGCTGCGCTGCGGGCGGGCTCACACGTGGACAGACTTCTGCACTGCGCTCCACCTGGGCAGCACCGCCTAGAGTCTGCAAGTCTGCAGAGTCAAGCGGCAAGAAGGCAGAGGGGCGGGTCTGACACTTCTACCTCTAAGTTGCTGAGCGTTCTGTTTTTTTGTGGCATTTTTTCTTTGTTTTTATTATGGAAACGTTTAAGTAGAGAGAAACAGTATAATGACCCTGCTGGGCCCACTGGCTAGCCACAACAATTATAAATAAATGGCCACTGTAATCTAGACTCCTGACCACTTCTTCCTCTCCCCAGCAGACCCCGGATACTGTATTATCTCATCCTTTTGCACTTTGGTATATATTTCTAAAAGGGGAGTGTGGGGAATAAGTTGAGGAATTCCCTGAGCTTGCACCAATGGGGAGAACTTTTTCTTTTGAATAAAACCACAATAATACTCATCCCACGTGTAAAGATCATAATTCCTTGACATCAAATAGCCAGTCAATGTTCAAATTTCCCCATTGTCATGTGATTCTCTTAACAGCCGGTTTGTTGAGGTCAGGAACCAGGATTGCTTCAAGAGTAAAAATGGTTTCCTTTTTTCCAGCTCCATGGTCCTTCAATTTAATACACTCGTTTGTTCATTTTTAGGTGTAGGCAGATGAGTATTTCCCTTTGACAGCACCCTCTGCTCTCTCTCTCTATAAAGAAAAGATTCCTTCTTATCTCCAGCACTGATGTGCCATTATCTCAGAGCTTTTAGCACATTCAGAAAAAACATTCAATTCAATGATCCAGCCTCCTTCCTTCACAGTTAAGTTGCCATACTTCACTCACTACTCAGGAAGAGTTTCGAGTTCTAATATCACAAACATGTAAATAATGTAGGCCCCATTAAAAGATTACTTTCCATTCCTATTAGTCTGTTGGAGGAGCTCAATTTTAATTTTAAGTTACTACATTGTCAACTTCCCACTTGAAGTGAGTTAATAGTTGAAGGGACATTTAAGCCAAAAAAGTTAAGCAGGCACAGTGCTAACAGATCAACATCAGGTTAGCTCTATTCCTTAGCTGTGAATTCATCCTTCATTCATCACAAGGGGAACCAGACAAGATGTGCAATCATGAGCTCAAATACAAATTCTCCACTAGAAAACAATATAAATGCACACGGTGAATCAGTGGGATCATCTTCGTTCATTGGCAGCACAGGTTAAGAGAAACACCAAATGTTAGGCAAACAATTGGGAAGAATTAAAAAAATTTTTTTAACATAATCTTCACAACGACTTATGGTATAACTTGGACATTCAGCAGGGCAGGGTGAAATCAAAATACTTTTATCACCCACTGAGTTGGGCTCAGCATCGTGGAGGACAAAAAAGAACACAGCAGCCTCTGCCTTTAAGGAACTTACCCTCTAGCTGGTAAGACACTTCAGCAATCAGCCCACAGTATGAGATGTCACTAAGCACTACGCTGCATGAATTGGATTTAAAGTAGTGTAGCTCATAGAAGAGATGGGTCAGTGCAGGCTAAAGAAGTTCAAGAGGATTATATAAAGCTCAGGAGAGGGGCTCTTGGGTGGTTCTATTGGTTAAGCATCTGACTCCTGATTTCTGCTCAGGTCATGATCTCATGCTTCATGGGTTCAAGCCCCGCATCGAGCTCTGCACGGATGGCATGGAGCCTGCTGCAGATTTTCTGTCTGTCTGTCTCTCTCTCTCTCTCTGCAACTCCCCCACTCCTGCTTTCTCTCTTAAAAATAAATAAATAAAAAAGAATTAGAAACCCTGAAGGCAGGGCAGGTTAGGAAGCAGTAATACCAGGCAGGACAGACTGCAAGTTCATGTGGGAAGAGACCATGTCATCCTCTTGTGCAGAACTCCACCCTAATGCCTGCTACAGTGCCTGGAACACAGGAGACATTCAAGTATTGGTGAACGATTAGAAGCACAAATAGAAGAAAGGAAAGAAAGGGAGGAAACAAAGAACAGGTATTCCAGAAAAAATATTTTTTAAATGAAAGATTAAACAAACATGGCGATTTCATGAAACAGGGAAGAATCACAGAATGGTGAGTAATTAGGTAAAACAGGTCGGAATGAAGCCAAATCATCCATGGTTTTAAAAGTCAATCAAGAGAGATATAAAACTGATCCCATGTTAAATACTAAAATGAACATACTCAGAAAGCACGTTCTGTCGTGCTTCTGCTTTTTAAGAACACTAGAAGTACAGATGGCCATTTTTCCTAAGATGATCATTCATCTTTGTGATATTCTACGACACAACACTTCTCTAGAGAACTAATACCACTAGCTAATGCAGATGAATGATTTCTTTCCCCAAATATTTTTACTATGTGGAAATATGCCTGGACTATCACTAAAGTCAGTTTCTTTGACAGTTGTATAATCAAATGCCTGAGATTCACTACAACTAAGGCAAGAGACTGGGGGTTGGGGGGTAACCTAGCAGAAAAACCAGTGACTAATGCTGAGCATAACTTCCAGGTGATTATTTCACCAAATTGTCAGCCTCTGATATTAATATTCCCCTACACTGATTGCTAGAAGTAAATCGAAAGTATTCTCCAATATTTTGCAGGAAAATGTTAAAGGCTTGAGGGGAATAAAATCTAGTTGAGCCTAAAGTTTATAAGCATTCAAAATCTGTTAAGTCAATGGGCGCCTGGGTGGTTAGGTTGGTTAAGCGTCCGACTTTCACCTAGGTCATGATCTTGCCAGTCCCAAGTTCGAGCCCCGCATCAGGCTCTGTGCTGACAGCTCAGAGCCTGGAGCCTCTTTGGATTCTGCGTCTCCCTCTCTCTCTCTCTGCCCCTCCCCACTCGCACTCTGTCTCTCTCAAAAATAAACATAAATAAATGGATAATAAAATAAATAAATCAATCAAACAAAATCTGTAAGTCAAACTTCACAATGGGAGAATTCATAATTACAGTGGTCTTATTGTATATGGATTCCCCAGTTTTCACCCAAAAAAGTTCTAGGTCCTGGCTACCACCAGCTCAGTCTTCAGTGGCAGCTATATCGTCTCCATGGAGAAGGAGTTCAGAAAGAGCAACCTAATGGGGGAGGGCACTGGAGATTTTTACTTAAGGCTACATAATGCATGGCAAGAGCATGGCTTTCATTTAAATTATATGCTTATTTAGACAGAATCTGGCCAGTTCTTAGCCTCTCCAGTGGTCATTTTTCCTTAGTTTTCCTTCTACTCTTTCAGCATAAATCATCTGTAACAGCCAAGGTGTCTGGTTACATATTAACAGTTACAATGACAGTGATACAATTCTGGTTACTTAGAATTCCATGGTTCCACTTTGGTGCCTAGTGCCACCTGGCATGGCCGAAAGAACACAAGTCTCGGAGTCATACTGACCTACTGGGAAATTTTCGCTCTACCACTGAAAAGATATGTGGCCTTGAACACGCTGCCTAACTGAACCTCAGTTTCCTCAACTAGGTGTAACAACAGATGCTTTGCAAAGCTGTTGAGAGGTTAGGCTGTGTGGCACGAAGCACGCAGAACACGGGAGGTACGTAGCCCGTGGTAGTTACGACGGGAGGCTGACAACCGCCTGCGCTCAGTGACCAGACAGTATTCACTATATGATAATAACAGAAGTCATGCTGATCTGTCCTCCATGATACTCTCTCTAGTTCAGTTGTGGGCTGACTTAGCTGCCCTCTTATATTTTCATCTCATCTCTAGAAGAAGAAGGCCCTCTCCCAGTTCTCAGTCTTGAGGCCAAAAACGACTAACATTTCCAGCCATCTCCTTGGCAGCAGCATACTATCATCCCCTCCCTGACTCCGGGGCCTCTAGAACATCCTCTGTTGTCATTACCACCTGTTTCTGTTTTATGACCCACCCCAAATGCATTCCCTTAACAGATCTTCCACAACGTTTTTCCCAGGTCTATCCTAGGGAAACTCGGAAAGCCTCCAGTGTCTCAAGAACTACCGTGCTGGGGCTTACCTTATCAACACTCTCCACGACAGCAGTCAGCTCGTGATGTTCTGCCAGTGCCTAAATGCCTTTATGTCTCTGTCGGAGGCAGATGCCCAGCTCCTCTCTGCCCCAGCAAACGGGATCCTGATTTCAGAATGACATCTCCATCTCCATCTCCATCTCTCTCTCTCTCTCTCTCTCTCTCTCTCTCTCTGTGTCTTTCTAGCTCTCTCATCCAGGTTTATTTCATATTATTCTCCTGCCACCACTTCCCTACATCACTGCAGGAACATCCCCATTTGGGGCAAAGTGACAAGGGACCCAATGGGGGTTAGAAGACCTGGTTCTTCTCCCTCTACCTCTGCCACTCAAAACTGTTCGGAAGGGATATCTACTTCCTTCTGGGTAAAATCGTGGACTTACCTCACAGGACTGCAGTAAGATTCACATAGGACATCTGTGAACCCGTTATACAGACCTGAGATATTATTATAACTATAATAAGTTTCTACTATGACTTAAAACATTTACTTTTGAATATAAAACTCTAACATATTTCTCTAAAACCACTAGCTTTGGGGGAGTTTTTTTAGAGAGAATGTGAGCAAATGAGTGGGAGGGAGGGGGAGAGGCAGAGAGGGGGAGAGGACGAGGGAAGGGGGAGGGAGAGAGGGAGAGAAAGAATCTTAAGCAGGCTGCACATTCAGCATGGAGCCCAATGCAGGCACCCAGGTGCCCCTCTAGTATTATTTATATTAGCAAGATTAAAAAAAATAGTCACCCACAAGAAGACCAACTTAAAAAAGAAAAAAGAAAGATACATTCTTTCATGGGAATACTGTAATACTCCTTATCTAGTTACGTGTAACAGCCCTCAAGATACAACAGCAGAAAAACACAGACTAGTGTGTAGAATTTACTACATTTTGTTTTAAAAGAGCGGTACAGGCTCGAATACACATAAAATATCTTAGGATAAGTAAGACACTGATAACACCGACTGCCTTTGGGAAGGGATGCCCATAGGGTATGTGTGGGCAGGAAACTTCTCTCTGTATTTCACTCTTTTGTAGCTTTTACATTTTGGAACCTCCAGTCCCCCAGGTGGGGTTGGAAAGTCATCTCTTCATACAACTATAAACCTGAGAAATAATATGTGCCGCTAATGAGGGTGATGGCGTACCTGACAACTCAATTCCTGGGTCAGCCTCAACATCACAGTCACCACCGCCTAACAGACTGTGTTCCCTTCCAAGCCCTCATTCCATCATACAGTTCATTTATTCCTTCTCATCAAACTTCCTGACCTGCCAATTTTATGTCTGTGTGCTATGCATTTCCACACTCACCGTTATTGATAAAGTCTGAAAACTTACTGTCTTTAGAGTCCCGCTGCAAGCCCCAGAAGGGACCTCTGAGCCCTAACATGTCCTGCCTTCAGGGCTGGTCAGGGATCCACTCCGATGCTACCTTTCCTGAACCAAAGACTAAGTTCTGTCTCTTAATTACTCAAGATGGACCACAGGATCCACGCAAACTGTTAACCTGGGTCTCAACAACTACAAGGCTATGGAGCAGAGCATCCCCCTATTTAGAGAAGAGTAAATTATGTTAGTGTTTTCCAATCTGGCAGAAAAGCACTCCTTCTGAACCTTGCGACAGAACTCTTCGGTGGGGTAAGAGTGACAGAGGCAACGTTCTCCCAAACCTAAGTTTTAAATGGGATGGCCTTGAAGCGTGCTGCGATGACATAACAGGACGTAAAACACTGCTCAGAGCAGCAACAAGCACGACCGCCATGCCTGCTCTCCTATGGCAAGCAGGTTATTTTTGGACCTGGCCTATGAAGTACCCTTTGTTGACTATGAGCTTCACCCTCTGAATATTCCTTTCACATTCAACCTTGGTTCGCGCTTTCTGGCACAGAGCTCCAAAACCTCAATGGGATACATAATGAAATGCCGGGTTACTTCGGTGCAAAAAGGTCAAGCCTACAAGAGCTTTCTAATTGGGAAATCTCTTCAATGAAAGCATATAGGAAATTGCTGACTCCTTTTCCCTTCTCCCTTTTCCCAACAGCTATTTGCTTTCTTTGGAGCAAATCTTCAGTCAAACACAAAAGCCAACCACCTAGCAAAGCTCAAATACAGACAGGTGTTTTGCAAGCACAGTAAATCTCGAGGGCACCTAATCAATCCGAGATAACCCCTACTAGCAAGCTGCTCATTGGTGTGCTGGGTCAGTTAGCCACCTAAAACCTCACAGGTTAGACTGGCATTTAGAAAAGTCAGGAATACAACTATAAGAAAAGTAAGCCCATTTTCCACCAACAGAAACTTGCAAAAGGGAGAACTGTGTGTAAGTCAACTAGTCCTGCCAAATAAAAACCCTTCATTCCAGGGTTATTTTCAGTGGTATTTAATTCTAGGGTGGAGACTAGGGGTCCCAAACAAACCCACTTTATTCTTCTGTTTTAATACCTCTAGAATCCATGGTTAGGCTTATTAAGTAAAAAGTCTAAAAGAGCATAACAAAACCGCTATTTTATTTTTCAAAGAAAATGGGTAATCATCTGAAAATACACTTGTAAATTAGCAATTATATAGAATGAAGAGTTTTGTCAAAGTGCTCTGGAATAATGTTGCAAGAGAAAAGCAAGGATTCTTTCGCAATAAGTACACTACTCACGAGCTACACTCCCCACACGTGAAACTTCTCTAATACTCATAAGACCCTAATGGTGGCTCCTGCATAAGGACGACAGGAAAGAAAATCCCAAGAGAATATGGTCTATTTCAGACTATAGGAATTTCTAATGTTTTACAGAGCAAAGGAGAGTAACCAAAGAAACCGAAAGTGGCTCATAAGCAATGTTACCTGAACCTCACCCAAGTCATATGTAATGAATCAATGTGACACTGCATGCCATGGGAAGGACACGTGTCGTGCATGAGGGGAGAAAACCAAGGTCACTCACCAAATTCTGTACACCACTTTTAAGTAATTTTTCCACTATCTGCGTTGCTGTCAGCTGGGTGCCAATGCAATTTCTTGATGCCTTTTCTGCCACCTACCCTGTGTATTCTGCATTAAAAGATTATGAGAAAAGTATTTTTTTTAGAGATACCCAAGATTATAAAATGAGTTTTTTAAAAGCACTTAGGATGCCAAGCCAGGGTAAAGAATGTCATATCCTAGAAAAACTCCAATAAGTAACACCCTCAAACCAACTCTACTTTGCAGGCTGACTCTCAGAATAGATTAAACATTTAACCAGGAAGTTAAATGAATGTTTTCTAAGGGCCAGCAAGGGAGATTATGGTGCTTCCCAAACTGGTATATTTAAGACCGCTTGAGCCTGACCTTCCAAATATGCTTTAAGTTGTATAAAGCTGTAACCATTAAAGCTACTCAGTATCAAAGCAAGTAAAGACTTGAAAGACCTTAGAGGGGTGCCTGGGTGGCTCAGTTGGTTGGGTACCTGATTCTTGATTTCAGCTTAGATCATGATTCTCAGTTTGTGGGACCAAGCCCCACATCGGGGTCTGTACTGATGGTACAGAGACTGTTTGGGGTTCTCTCTCTCCTTCTCTCTCTGCCCTTCCCCCACAAATGCACACTCTCTCTATAAATAAAGAACTTAAAAATAAAAGAGCTCAGAAATATACCCAGCATGTGGAGATTTTGTAGATAAAGGGAAGAAATCAGGAAAGAAAAAAATTATTCAAGAAATTGTAATGAGACAATAAGCTAGACATCTGGAGAAAAAGGTTCATTCATTCAGTAAATGGAGGGCCTGGCATGAGGCAGGCACTGTGCTCAACACCGAAGATAAGAACAAGGGGGAAGAAAAAAAACTATACAATCCGTTGCCTTCAAGGAGCTTACAGTCCAGCAAGAGAAGAAAGCTATTAATAACCACAAAAATAAGTGTAAAATCACAACTTCAGCAAATTCCCTAACTGATCCCTTCTCATTCAGTTCACACCAAAATACATTCCAAGTGAGGCAAAGATCTAAATTTATACACAAAACCATCAAAGTACTTGATGAAAAGACGGGTAAAAAATTTTTTTAATTAGAATGAGGACAGAAATCACATGAGAAGCCACAGAGGGAAAACAAAACAAAACAGGAAAACCTGACTACAAAAAAATGTTTACATTTTATATTTTAAAAAATACACAGGGGCGCCTGGGTGGCTCAGTCGGTTAACCAACTTGGACTTCGGCTCTGGTCATGATCTCACAGTTCGTGGATTCGAGCCCCGCATCGGGCTCTGTGCTGACAGCTAGCTCAGAGCCTGGAGCCTGCTTCATATTCTGTGTCTCCCTCTCTCCCTGACCCTCCCCTGTTCACACACTCTCTCTCTCTCTCTCTCAGAAATAAATAAAACATTTAAAAAAATTTTTTTAATACACACAAACTCAAATGACCAAAATAGAAACATACCTGTAAAATTTTAAGAGATAACTAATATTCAAAAAGCTATTTGCACAACACTGAGGAAAGGCCATAAAGCTCAATAGAAAAGTAGACAAAGGGGGCAACTAGGTGGCTCAGTCAGTTAAGCATCCAACTTCGGCTCAGATCACAATCTCACAGATTGTGAGTTCAAGGGATCATGAGTTCAAGCCCAACTTCAGGCATAAGCCTGAGCCTGCTTCAAATTCTGTCTCCCTCTCTCTGTCTCAAAAATAAACATTAAAAAAAAAAAGTAGACAAAGAACACAATTCCAAGAAAAAATACAAATGGCCAATCATTAAATTAAATGATAATTTGCTAATAACTAACTATAAACTCAAATAATGTTTTTTACCTGTCAGATTGGCTCTCTAAAAAGATGGCTAGCTGCCAGTGTTAAAGGAGGCAGAGAGGGCACTGCGGTGCACTCTTGAGTGTAGTGAATTAGCCTGGCCTTTCTTGGAGGGCAGTTTGGCAACATTTAAAACTTGAAGCATCCACACTTCAATGCAGGAATTCCTCTTCTAGTGAATTATTCTATTAAATTACTGAGAAAATGAAGACTCCAGTATCAAAAGCAGATTCTAGCACTGTATATACCAGAACAGAAAAGAATACATAACTTCTGGGACGTTTACTCTCTAAGTTG
Organism: Crocuta crocuta; assembly: GCF_008692635.1. Taxonomy (NCBI): domain Eukaryota; kingdom Metazoa; phylum Chordata; class Mammalia; order Carnivora; family Hyaenidae; genus Crocuta; species Crocuta crocuta. The sequence goes on along the minus strand of NW_027527824.1, from coordinate 6,579,430 downwards.
GACCTGATAAAACTCTTGCATTTAACATTTTTATTTTTAAAAATTAAGTCTGAGTCTTTTGAATATTAATACAACAGCAATAAACGAAATAGAAAAGAAACACTCGCATATGTATGCAAATATACATGTGCAGAGAGGTTAACAGATATAATTCGTAATTAAAAAAATAAGAGGGAAAAACATTGAATCTATCAATAGGGCATAACTTAAATAAATTATAGTATATCCATACAACGGAATACTCTGCAGCCATTAAAAAGATTGAAACTAGAGCAAAATGTACTAACCCGGAAAAATATCAGAGACATATTATTCAAATTAAAAAATAAGTGGCAAACTGGATGTGTGGTATGATACCTTTTTAATAAAAAACACACAATGTTAACACATGAATAGAAAAATCTGGTTATAAAATGTTAACAATGGGGCTCCCGGGTGGCCCAGTCAGTTGGAGCATTTGATTCTTGATTTCAGCTCAGGTCATGATCCCAGGGTCTTGGGATTGAGCCCCATACCTCAATGCAAGAGAGAGCTTCTCTCTCTCTCTCTTCCTCTCTCCCTCTGACTCTCTCCCCTGCTTGCTCGCTCGCTCTCTCTCTCTCAAAATAAAAAAATAATGTTAATGATGTTTTCTCTGGAGAGAACTACTACTTCCTATATTATATACTTGTAAAGCTTGATTATTTCATAAGACAAATGTATCAGACAGATACATAGATGTTTTTAAATAGACTTTGAGGTTACAAAATGTCCTGGAAAAGGGAGAACTAGCTGAACTAGGAGAAAGGAAGAAAATGAGTAAAAATAGAAGAAAATATTCACAACAGAGCATACAATTTCAGAGTTAGAATAACCTTACAAATTCAGAAACAAGTGCATCAGGGGTGCCTGGGTGGCTCAGCTGGTTACTGTCTGACTTCAGCTCAGGTTATGATCTCATGGTTCATGAGTTCAAGCCCTGCGTTGGGCTCTGTACTGACAGCTCAGAGCCTAGACCCTGCTTTGCATTCTGTGTCTTCATCTCTCTCTGCCCTGCCCCACTCACACTCTGTCTCTCTCACTCTCTCTCTCTCACTCTCTCAAAAATAAAAACATTTTTTAAAAATTAAAAAAAAAAACAAGTGCATCAAAATTAAAAACTTTTGTACTACTAAGAAAACCATCAATCAAGAAAGTAGAAAACCCATAAGACGGGAGAAAATATTTGTAAATCATGTATCTGATGATACAACTTGTATCTGGAATATGTAAAGAATGCTTACAACTAAAAGAGACAAATAACCCAACAAAAATACAGCCAAAAATCTAAATAGACACTTCTCCAAAGATCTACAAATCGGCAATCGGTGCATGAAAAGATGCTCAACACCAACAGTCATTAGGAAAATGCAAATCAAAACCACAAAGAAATACCACTTCACATCCACGAGGATGTACAGGTCAAAAGTTGTGGTGAGGACACACAAAAGCTGCACCCTCACTGATCACCAGTGGGAATGTAAAATAGGACAGCCATTCTGGAAAACAGTTTGGCAATTCCTCAGAAAGCTAAACATGGGGCTACATGATCCAGCAATTCCACTCTTGGGTATATATGCCCAAGCGAAATAGATGTCCACACAAAGACTTGTGTGTGAATGTTCATAACAGCATTGTTCACAACAGGCAGAGGAGAAACAATGCAAAGGTCCGTCAGTTCACAAACGGATAAGCCAAGAGCAGCCGAGCCATACACAAGAATATTATTTGGCCATAAAAAGTAATGAAATTCTGAATTCTGGCATTCATCTATGCTACCACATACAGGAACCTTGAAGACACTATGCTAAGTGAAAGAAGCCAGACACGAAAGGCCATATTTTGCAGGATTCTATTTCTACGAAATGTCCAGAATAGACAAATCTATAAAATTGATTAGTGGTTGCTCAGGGGTGGGGGAAGGAGGCTGAGGAAATGGGTAACGCCTGCTAACTGGTATATGCCATTTAACGGGAGTGAAAATGGTCTAAAACAGACTGTGCTGATGTGTGCACAACTCTGTGGATATACGAAAACACTGAATTAATGAACCGTATAGTGTGTGAATTATATCTCAATAAAGCTCTTAAAATGTACATGTACATATAAAAAAACCTGAAAGCTCCATGAGGTTAAGAGATTTGGCCAAATTGCTAGCTATTAAAAATTAAATCTGCAAACATGTTCCTAGACTCCCACACCAATGCTCAATTCATTGCTAAAGACTGCCTCAGGCGATTCTGATGGGCCCACAAGGTTCCCCAAAGAGCTGGAAAAGCAAAAAACACAGGTCCTAGCCTCAGAAAAGGAAGAGAAATTTAGGTAACACAACTGAAATGTGGTTTTAAAATCTAATGTGACTCCAAAATGGAGTCCTGAACTAAAAAAAAAAAACAAAAACCTAACCACCCCTGACATAAGACATTGTGACTTCTTACAACAGTACCCCTTTTACTAAGAGCTCAATGAGAGCAGGGCACTGGATGCAGCTGCTGACTGAAAAGGAAGAAGAAAAATGAGATCCGGAGAGGCAGCAGGCTGAAATCACTGGCCATGCTTTTGCATGTGTCAGAGGGGCCTATGAGCGACATGCTTCTAACAAGTTATTTTACTCTCAAGGGTGTAAAATCCTTTAAGATCTGAAAGAACCACCCTCAAATTCAATTACGTCCCAGAATGACTATACACGTATGAAATATTCAGGTCTAATGTATGAATGTGGTGTCTTTGCTGCTGACTTAGAGAGACACAGAGATCACTGCTGGAATACAACTGTCCCATTTGACCAGAATAACAATATCACCGTTGATGGAGAAATGAAAAGTAAGCCAAGAACGTGCAATCACTAAAAACATTATTTTGAGGATTTGGAAAAATGAGCTACTAAAAAAATGCATCTATTGTCCGAACACTGCTTTATGCAACATTATAATGAACATTTTGACAGAAGGAAAGGACAACAGGAGGCAGGAAGCAGAAGGAAAGAAGAAATCCTGCAGGTGCCCGTCTAATCCAAATACGAAACACACATCTCTGCTCCTGCCTTGCACAATAAAAACAGTTCTGTTTCTTGCAGCATATGAACCAAGATTTCTTTTGCCAGGAACAGAAAACAACTTACTACATGAAAATGTCAACTTGTTCCATGGAACACTACACTGGCAGTGAACAGATATAAACCTTTTAAACTAGAGAGTCTGGCTGTTTCCTCACCAAATTTTTAACATTACTGGCCATTATCAAATTCTGTTCAGTTCATGCAAACTCCAACAGAAGTGGACAAAAATCCCACCCTGAAGTCTATGCTTTAAATAAAAGATCCTATAAAATATCTTGTCCCCAAATTGCTAACAACTTTCACTTATTTATAATTTTATGTTAGTGCAGAAGCTCTCTCAACCCACCTCCACTCCACCAACCTGCCTAAATAACCAATGCTTCCCCTTCACTCAGGGAGGCAACTGGCACCCCAGCGTGCAAACTGGCCCCAATGAAGAGCCACTCGAACTCTCCAGAACTCTCCATCTTTCTGCTCCCACCCACTGAGATGCATGCTTACCAAGAGCATTTTTTCTCCCCAAACCTATTTATCCCAGGTGCTCTTGTTATTAGTTAAAGGAAATCAGGGAGGAAAGAAAGGCATGCTTCTCTATGAAAACTAGGTTGAATGCTTAAAGAGACTTGGTAAAGTCAAATTAGATGTAGATGAAACAGATGTAAAAGACTGGGGGGAGGGAATCATAAAACTCAAGAGGGATCCTGTGCTCATACTGCTTCACAAATGCCTTTAAATTCATGCTCTGCTTTAAAAAGGCAAAACAAACTGGAAATCATAGATGATAAAGTATGGGTATGTTTAATGCAAACAAGATGAAGGAACTCCAATCAAGACATCAATATACCAAGAAAGGCCTTGGCTCTACATCAGAAGATTAGCTGGTGAATGTGTTTCTTAAACAAATTGCAAAGAGAAAGAGAAGGAGAGGAAACCTATAGAGTAAAACAAACAAACTAAAAAAACAAAAACGAAAACACTTAAGGGACATCAATTACAATGTATGAACCTTATTTAGACCCTGATTCAAACAAATAACTGGTGTGTGTGTGTGTGTATGTGTGTGTATATATATATATGTATATACCAGTTTTTATATATACACACACATACACACACACATATATATATAGGACAATCAGGGAAATTTTAACACTGATTTGATATTTAATGACAGTGAGGAATGACTATTGTTTTAGGTAGGATAATGGTCCTAGGGTTATGTTTTTTGAAAAAGAATCCTCATTTAGAGATACATGCCAAAATATTTACAAATAAAATAATAGGATCCTATAATCTGCTTCAAAATAAACTAGAAAGAATTGGGAAGGGGTGCAGATGAAAGATTGGCCATGAGGTGGTAACAGCATCAGCTGGGTGATGAGCCCATGGGGTTCATTATACTCGTCTCTTGACTTGTTTACGCTTGAAATTTTCCAGAATAAGCACTTTTAAAAAGATTAGTGAATGGATGTCTGTATATATTTTAAATTACAATACTAAAATTACAGGGACCCCTGGGGGGCTCAGTCGGTTAAGGGTCCCACTCTTGATTTCAGCTCAGGTCATGATCTCACGGTTTGTGGGATTAAGCCCTACACTGGGCTCCACGTCAGCACGGAGCCTGCTTGGGATTCTCTCTCTTTCTCTCTCTCTGTCCCTCCCCCACTTGCATACTCTCTCTCAAAATAAGTAAATAAACATTAAAAATAAGATAAAGAAAGAAGGCCTCCTCGTGCATGCTGGGGAGGCTAACCGTGGCACAACCTTTCTGGAAAGCAACGTGGCAACATAGGTAGGTATCCAGTGTCTTAAAAACGTATACCCTCTGACCCAGTCATTTCACTCCCAACAATCTATCTGGAGCAAAATATCTGAAATGCATCAAAGACTCATGTGCAAAAATGGGCATCAGAGAAAATTTGAGAGTGAAAAACTGGGAAGAAACTTCAATTATGGAAAGTTTCAAAAAATGACAGCAGATAATGGAAAGGTATACATGTGTTAAAATTGATATTTACAAACAGTTTCTAATGATGGGAGAATGCTTATAATGCTAAAAGAGAAAAGGAATAAATTAGTATACCAATATGATCCCATTTATGTATTTTAAAATATTAATGACTACTGCCTCTAGGTGAAAGGATTAGGGTGATTTTTTTTGCCTTTGCTATAATTTCCTGAGTTTTCCCCAAATTTCTTCCATGAATACAAATTACTTTTATAATCAGGGCAAAGTGATAGAAGAAAGCCCACCAAAAAGAGGCAATTGGGCTGAAGTAAGAGAATTAATGCTTAATATCTCTTCCTCCTCTATCAGGTTTAAGCTGTAAGCATTGAACTGCTCCTTTAACGTAACCTACAGTCTACCCTGATGAGAATAAAATTTATCGTCTTGTCTTCCAGGACCAGGAGCTGCTACTTTTCCATACAGATGACACAACAAATACTAGTTGAACTAATCCGTTAAAGGAAAGGACCATCAAAAATAACCCATTAAAGTTAAAAGCCAGTGACAGAAAAGTTGTTTTGTTTTGATTTTATATCAGATCACTTAGGACAAAGAAAAGAACAACAGATACTTGAAAGTTATTTCAGGAAGTGCTAACAGCCCATGACAGTTGGGTAAGTCTGCTCCAAGGCCGAAGACAGAAAACAGGGCCCTGGCTGACTATATGATACTGAATGGACCACTGGAAGCTTGGATATGAAGAACCTTCCCTTTAAAGTAAGGGACTGGATACAGTAAATCACAGGATTTACTGTAGAGATACTGAACTTCCTAATAATGAAAGTTTGAGATATGCAAAAAATAAAGTACTTGCCCAGTACTTGCCCAGAAAGCTTGTAAAATTTCCTTACCTAGAAATTTGTGAGAAAAAAAAAAAAAGGGTAATTACTTTCTTTAACATCTTAACTGGAGATAGAAAATTTCAGTAGTAAAATTCTAAGATGTATTCTAAGATATATTAAGAGTATAAAACAAACTCAGCTCTCACTTTTTTAATCCTGATACCCATTCACTAAATGAGTATTTACAGGCATTGCAGCAGGCACTGAGAATACAGCAGGGAAGAGCAGATTACAATCCCTGCCCTCATGGACTTAGAGGAGTATACTGTGCCTCCTCACATACATTAAAAGTTAGGTATTCTCTTATTTTAAATAAAATTATTTTTAGAAATTTTGAGCATGTCACAAACAGCATCCAGCATCTGAACTCATCCAGAGAAGTGCTTAATAAATATTTCTGAAACACAACTAAAAAACTATGTGGCTGAGTACTGGGGTGGCAGGCAAACTTGACTTCATTATAAATAAATTTGTACTTTTTGAAATCTTGTCCCATGTATCATCCATTCCTAGTTTTTGACAATTTTTCAACAAAATTCATTGGACGGATGGATGAATGGAATGAAAAATTTCTTCTCAAAGAAATTCAGTTTCAAGAAATGTGATTGGGTGCCTGGGTGGCTCAGTCGGTTAAGTGTCCGACTTCAGCTCAGGTCATGATCTCACAGTCAGTGGGTTCAAGCCCTGCATCGGGTTCCGTGCTGACAGGTAGCTCAGAGCCTGGACCCTGTTTCACATTCTGTGTCTCCCTCTCTCTCAGAAATAAATAAAACATTGAAAATTGAAAATTAAAAAAAAAAAAGAAAGAAAGAAAGAAAGAAAAGCAATGTGATTAGCTGGGGCACCTGGGTGGCTCAGTCAGTTACGCATCTGACTCTTGATTTCAGTTCAGGTCATGATCTCGAGGTCCATGAGTTCAAACCCTGCATCAGTGCCATGCTGGCACTGGGAAGTCTGCTTGGGATTGTCTGTCTGTCTCTCTCTCTCTCTCTTCCCCTCCCCAGCTCACTCTAGCTGTCTCTCAAAACAAATAAACTTTAAAAACAAGAAAAGAAATGTGATTAGCTAACCTCAGTTTTCACGTTCAATTCTCCTGAAGGAGCAATAAGAAGTAAAGCATACTGCTGGTAAGCATGTACATACTAGAGCTGAAATTAGGCAGAAATTGAAAATTTCTCAGAACTTCCTAATCAAAGCCTAAATATAGTTTAAGATAATGAACCAAAAGTATCCAAGTGAGTGAGCACAGCCCACACAGACAAGCTTAAACAGGAGATGGGTATATTTCTCCTTCCTTTTCAGTTTCTAGGAAATGAAGCTGAGTATTCAGTCTGATTCCTACCTTTCTGACAACTAAATTCTGACATGAAATACGTAGTAGCCAGAGACTTCTTGTCTGCAATGGATCACATACCTCCTAAATGGAAATATATTCCTAAATATAACTTCACCATGGCTCGTCCAACAGTTTTGTAGTAGCTGAAGAGTTTTATTTTGAACTGATCCAAAACAAGCCCTTTCAAGCTAATTCATCCAAGACTATTGAGGCTTCTCAAAGACATTGCCTGGGACAGTTATTTAACAATTATTTATTATATTAGAACAAAAGTGCATGAGAATGTTTAAAATTTTCATTCTCTAGATGTTATCAGTCATCTATGAGACAGTATAACTGTTCTATGCCAAAAGGGACTAAGGTACTCATGGGGGGGGGGGGCAGAGACTCATTCGATAGGTGAGGTTATTCACCTAGGGAACAGATGTATCCCGTAGACCAGAGACTAGAACCACATAAGAGGAGCCCTAGATAACTGGTTCTCTTGGCCCTCACCTGTGTCATCAAGGGTATGCATCTTGGTGACCAGTTCTCTTACTGACTTAAAAGATGGCACCATGCCCTAGAAATTGGTAGTGATCTGGTAAGTAAGGAGTCCATCTCAGAAAGGTACTTTCAAAGTCAGACCATACCAGCCCAGCCCAACCCAACCGAGCAGAAGTATAATTACTCATATTCCCTGGGAGTAAGCTAGATATAGTGGTGAAAGAAAACTATATAAGGCACACTGTGTTTATGGTCGTTGCCTTTTCTACGTCCATTGCTTTCCTTTTTTACTTCCTTAGTATTTGGAAAGGGTTTTGGGGGAGTTTTTATTTTGTTTTGTTTTGTTTTGAAAGGCTCTTTTGATGCCTCAGTCAAGTCAAGAGGGCACCAAGTGGTATCTGAGTAGGGTTTAAAGGCAAAGCCATGGACCCATGGAGGACTACCGGAGCATTGCAGAAGTGACAGGGCAAAACCATGCCAAAGGACAGGTGAAACACAGGGTTAGGGTTAGGGTCACTACTTGGAAATGTTTCCTCTTATCATGGTATCTCACTTTTGAAGTTTTTTGTACTAGAAATCATAAATGTCTTAGACTTTAATTAGTAAGTACATCTTGTTTCTTTAATTAAAGATCAAGAGGGCAAAGACAATGTTTTCTATGATTGGAGGAGTCAGGTAGCATTAATTAGGAATAGGGATCCCTGGATTCCAATTCCAGCTCCCCCATTAACTAGCTGTCAGATTCTGGGTAAATGGTACAGTGGGGAGATGGAAGATACCAAAGAGAGATAAGAATCTAATGGATAATTGGTCTAAACTACTTTAATAGTTCCTAAAAGCCTAAGAGTTTAAATTCCATGAGGTCCACCCTTCTAGACTCTGGAAAAGAAAGAGCTGGAATTGAATAGGTCTAAGATTTTTTTGTGTGTGTGCCATCCACCCCACCAAAATCAGCACATAATGTTGGTTGACCATGTTTAATTTATATGCAAAATCTATGTCATTTTCTTATAGGTGTGAAAGAATGTAAGCTGTTATAATTGAACACTGCTCCCATCTCAAGAAATGCATTAAAAAAAGCATATTTACCCTTAACCATAAAATAACCAGCACAGATTTTTAAAATCATAAATCAGATGATACCAGAGCTCTACTTTGATATCCTCTGATGCTAATCCCATTTCATACCCAATTCCATAAAATGGCCTATAACACCTATATGATCTGGACCCCTAACTTGTCCTCATCCCTTACCATCCTCCCCCTTGTTCACTAAGCTCTAGGCACCATACCCTTAGGTTTAATCTTTGGATAACCAAGTTCATTTCCATCCCAAGACTGCTGCACTTGCCATTCCTTCTGCATTGAAAATTCTGTCTTCCAAATCTGCCCAGGCTGGCTTTTGTTGTCATTCAGGTGCCAGTTCAAATATCATCACCTTGGGGCACCTGGGTGGCTTAGTCAGTTGAGCGTCCGACTTTCGCTTAGGTCGTGATCTCACGGTTCGTGGTTCGAGCCCCGCGTCGGGCTCTGTGCTGACTGCCAGCTCAGAGCCTGGAGCCTGTTTCAGTCTGTGTCTCCCTCTCTCTCTGACCCTCCCCTGCTCACGCTGTCTCTCTCTCTCTCTCTCTCTCTCCTAGAAATAAATAAAAAATATTTTAAAAATATATATATATCATCACCTTGGAAAGGCCTTCCCTGAGAACTCCACCTGAAGCAGCACCCTGCCCCAGACACTAACTTCCTCATAGTATTCATCACTACATGAAGTCATGTGTTTACATGTTTCTTGTCTGCTTCCTTGCATTAGAAACTAAGCTTCAAGAAGGCAAGGGACTTTTTGTCTTTCCTGTTACTGGTGTACTCAGGAGCCCAAGGATAGAAACTGGCCCCACAGTGGGATGCAGCAAGTATGTGTCAAATGAATGGATGGATAAGGGAAAGATTCCATCCCTGCGCAAAGATGTTTTTTGATGTTTTTTAGAATTATAGAGGTTCTGGTGAGCAGAGAGCATTTCTTTTTCTCTTCAAAGCATCCATTTTTTTTCTCTCTTATGCCATGAACTAGAAAACATTCGCCAGATTGATGCTTGGAAAATGAAAACAGCACTTCTGGCACAGAAATAACTAGTCTGGGCACCTCTGGCTTGAGCCAGATCTATGACTTTCTAGGGAGCTGGCACCAAAGTCAGAATGTTAAAATAAACAGCTTTGATGTTGAAAGTAGAATACTGGTATTTTGACTCTGGAGAAACCAGTCCAAATCAATCTTAGCTCTTCACAAAATTTCAACAAAGTGAGTAACCCCATCACAACTGCATCAAAATGAAGTCAGTCATCTTTCAATAGTCATTTTCAGATTCTCTAAAGATGGAACTATCCTCCTCAAATGTATCCAATGTAACCTTGCTTTCATTTTCTTGTTGATATAATTCTCTTTTCTATTTACCAATGAATCTTGCTTTCAGCCTTCTAATGAGTGTAAGCGTCATCTAATCTGCTTCATTAAGCTCCTCCATAGAAGTGAAAATACCACTTCCCACTCTGAGTCGCTCTCTTCATGGAAATGAGTTTGCACTAAACCACACAGCACACAGATGTGTCATGGCTGCTCAACATTTGGAATGGGGTCATGGGGCAACATGTTTTCTCTGGGTAATATCTAAAGTGAAAACCCCTGACCTTGGTCTTCAAAGTAGCACACTCTGCACCCAAATGCAAATGTACCCTTAAACTTGCAAGAATATTTCTTCATATTCTCCACCAAATTTAAGTGAACCTCTCGGGGGAAAGTATACTCAAATAAACTCTGTTCCATTACTAATGTAACCAGGAGTCATTACACAAACAAACCGAAAATTCGAGGCAGCCCAAAGCAAAAGCCAGTGTCAGTTTTCAGAAGATAAGGCTCACAACTGCTTTAAAAGAAAAAAGTTGAGGGGTGCTTGGCTGACTCAGGTAGTAGAGTATGCAACTCTTGATCTCGGGGGTTGTGAGTTCAAGCCCCACACTGGGCAAAGAGATTAGATTTTTTTAAAAATGGAAACTAATGGAAAATTGTTTTAAAATGTCAGTCTCATGAAATTAGCTCACAGTCCACAGGAGCTGAGCCCAAATATTACAAAGTGGCATCTGAAATAAGAGCAACCTACTTTTTTTTACCCAGAAAGCATATCACGAAGGTGACATCTACCTGCACAAACGGCATATGCATTCATAAACTGTTCCAAATGGATGAAAGGCGAAAGAAGAGGGGCTATGCCCCACTCATCTCTGTTACTACAGCAGTTACTGACGATAGTTACCATATGCCTACTATGTGCCAGGCATGTTCCAAGAGCATCCCATGTATTACCTTGTTTAATCTTCACAACCCGCAAAGCTGTGAGGTGTGTGCTGCCGCCTCTCATTTTTACAGATGAGCAAATCCAAGCAGAGAGAGGTTAAACAATGTACCCGAGATCATCCAGCCATTAAGCAGAAGGGGATCCAAACCCAGGCAGCCTTATCCAAAACCCAACCTCTTAACCACAAACCAGTAACAAGCAAGTGTTGCATACTTGCTAAAATGACACTTTATAAGTCTTTGGCCGATGGCTTTTATAATCATGTATAGATTTTTAAAATGTACACCACACAGATCTACTCTTTGTCCCCACTCATCCCACCAGTGAAGGCATAATTAGGCACAGGCAACAGACTATAAGCACACTGGAAGCAGAAAATCTTTCTTAAATATCTTTAATAATTTACAGGGTCCTACCAAAAAGAACAGAGCCAGAGAATCTCACACTAAGACTTCTCCAAAAGAAAAAAAAAAGTTTCTTTATCCAAAAGAAAATAAAAAAGAAGATAGGACAAGACAGCCAGGGTAAGCTGCTGACCAAAGTATGTCACAGATGAACATTCTCTCCCGGTAACCGTACCGCAGTGCTGCCCCAAGCACCGCAGTGCTGCCCATACTCGGTCTGAGCTCACGACTGCTGGGCTGCATAAGTCACCCACAACCTAACAGGAAAACAACTCCTCTTACTGATTTTTTTCAGCCCAGGGTCCTACTCCAGGAGGTTTGAGAGTTAACAGAATCTGGGAAAGAGCCAGCTTTACCACTTACTGTTGCACAGAGGGCAGCTTGGTCAATAAATGAAGTTTACTTTAGCCTCTTAGTCCTTGGAATGGGCAGTGTGTGGAAGAAAAAGTAGATCATAAATACTTCCCTGATGTTCAGAAAGCACCTGTTACCTACCCTCCTTCAACCAACACAGACACCTTCTGAATTATCAGAGTCTGATTGTTTGAGCCACTTTTAAGTAAAACCCAGACCGTTCAGTGGCCTAGAGGGTGAAGAGGAAAAAGAAAAAAAAAAAAAAATCATGCACCTCTAAAAGATGAAACAAAAAATTATAGACTCTGGAAAGAAATGGAAAAAAAAAAAAATCAGCTCTCTTTGGTTCCAAGTGACCTTACTGCAGAAGAGAAATGCTGCACGCTGCACGCTGCAGTGCACGGGGAGAAAACTCTATCTCCCTGAGTAACTGGAAGTGCAGCTCCTGCATTTACCAGTACCGAGGCACCTTCCGCGCCATTATATGACCAAACCATGGCCTTACTAGGCCATCACACTGTATGTCAACAGCTGTTAGGCACATCTAAGCTGTCAGCGTTTAAGAACCCCTTCCAAAGTGGATTCAGATAACCAGGGAGCAGGCCAAAATATGCTCATCGCTCACCCAGAGCACATGACAACTCCTTGTGAATCAAGCTTCACTCATTTCGTCAGAGTAATTTAAGCAGCAAAAGATAGGGCGCTTGTAACTGTAACTAGGAAATTGCACACTGCTACAGAAACACAAATGAGTGCTGGTGTGGTCCCCTCACACATGCAACTCATTGTCCAAGCCAATTCAGTCTCATTCAGGATTTCGAATATTTCCATACATAGGAATTACATAACTGCATACCACAAATGATCAAAGATAAAAACCAACATAAACAGTGACACGCATTTATAAACAAGCTAATGTTTAATATGCTGCAGTCTTAAAGGATACCAAGGCTTCAGAGAAAAACCAAGAAAAACACACACACACACACACAGGAAAATTAGAAAGCGAGCAGATCAGCCATAATTAGCCACTGGCTTTGCTGACTACTGAAGATAGAAACGTCTCTTTTATACATAAAGCCAAGAATCAACTGTTTGCAATTATATTTACAAAAACATACAACTCTGTCTGTCGCAGACTATTTCATCAATATTTTGGTGTATCCAAGGGCTGGAGGACACAAAACTCTTTAAATCATAGATACCATAAACCAGGCAACCAATTAAATTCATGGAGTCCATCCCCTAGAGGTCAGATCAAAATAATCACAGGAGCTTGATGTGATTACTGAGAAGAGAAGGGAAAGGTAAAAAAAAAAAAAAAAAAATTAATAATAATAAAAAAAGGAAATCCTGAAACA
>NW_027527824.1:6538893-6566199 GCF_008692635.1 Crocuta crocuta | reverse complement strand
CAAGCTTGGCTGAGTCTAGTCCCTCTCCGGGTCTGAGGGGGACATCAGAGAACCCTGGACTTTGGTATCTCATTCAGCTCAGAACTGCAGACTTGAGGCCCTCTGATAAAAACTGACAAAAAGGCTGAAGGGGGCCCCCCAGAGGAAGTGAAACTGACCAATCAATTTTCCACAGCCACCTATCCTGCCACCCTGGTTAAAAAAAAAAAAAAAAAAAAGGCCCCTTGTAGGCTTTGACAGAAAGGAGGGAAAAAGGAACTTCATGTTGTAAGCAGGAGAGAAGGCCTAGATGAGTTGCTGGCTTCTGAAAACAAGCAATTGCCATAAAAGCAAAAACAGGTAGGTGATAATAAGTGGAGGCTAGGCTGAGGAGGTGAGGAACTGATGTGGCTTTGGTAGGAAGCAACAGCAGCTGTTAAGGGTTCTTCATTCGCCGGGTTGAGGGGAAACACAAAGTGCAGTTTTAAGTATAATGAATGACTACACTGCAAGTATTCATTCAAGGGAGAGACTGAGCAAAGGAAGAAATCTGAAGTACAAATGGGCTTTGTGGGTCCTATCAAAACCAAAAGACGACTCCTGATGACTCCGATTCCAATACTTCCAATGAAGAAGGCTACAGGAAAGTGCTACCCGTTTCCTCAAAACAAAAAAACAAAAACAAATGAATCTTCTATGCTAAACTGTTGTATGTATACTTATATGGCTTCCTAATTGACCTTGGCCAATTTCACTACTACAGCTCCACAAATCCCTTGAGAACCAAAGGGCCCAATGAGTGTAATTCTCCAGTGTCTGGGTTTCTCATACATCTCATTTGCCCACCAGGCCTTCCCCCNTGAATCCAGACACTCAAGCAGCTAAAAATAACCAACAAACCAGCACTCCCAAATTGTTTAACCCCTGATTACCTAGTGCCACCATGAACCCGGGGCGCCCTGGGCCTCTGTTCCCTGAGCCTCCTTCCTGCGGAGAAAGTAATTTTTTTCCTATTTCCCCATTTTCTTCATCGCCTCCTCCAATAATGTGGTCTGTCCTGGCGCTCCCATTGCTAGCGTCCATCAGTCTTAGACGATCAACGCTGATTGGCATCTGTCATAAGGTCCCAGGTCCCTCATATCTCCCAGTGCCCTGCACCCACCACACACCCCTAGCCCATGTCCTTGTTCCCCTCCTAACTCCCCCGGCTGCCAGTGGACCCTCGTCTGCCCCCCATCCTGCTGTCCACATTCCCTATCCCCCTCTGCCCTCATTCCCTCAGGATTTCCTAATTGCTGGTTCCAGAGTCGTCTCAGCTCCGTGAGAGTTCCAAACCTCTTCTTTCCAATCACCCCTTCCACTACCCTCCGCAGAGCCCTGGGCAACCCCTCCCNTCGCGGGGCGCTCCTGCCCCCGCCACTCTCCGACCGACGGTCCCGGGCCGCGCAGCCCCGCAGCCGCCAGCTCCCGCCGCGCCAGTACCTTGGCCTTGGTGACGAGGTGCGTGGCCCGCTTGACCACAGCGAAGTTGCCCTTGCCGATGGTGCGGTCGATCTCGTAGTAGCCGATGCGGGCAGGCACCGTCCCGCGGGAGGCCGGGGCTGGGGGACGCGGCGGNCGCGCGTCACGTGCCGACGCGCGTCACTGCCCGCAGCCATGGCAACCGTGACCTCACCGGCGAGCTCGACCTTCCCGCGTGGGCCCCGGTCCTCTGGCGCCGGCTCCCGGGTGCCCTCCTCTGGGGATGAGGCGGTGGGCACCGCGAGTGTGCCCGCCGGTTCCTAGCCGCGGCAGCAGCGCTCTTGGGAGCCCCGGCCCGACGCCAGGCCCCCGGTCGCCCCTGGAACGGCTAACCTGACCCCTGCTCTGACCTCTGTCCCAGTTCAGCAGCCACCCAGCCTCCCTTTAAAACAAAATATTTCCTCATCACCAAAAATACCGGCCTTGTCCCACTTTAGCCCTTGAGGCCACAAAGGCAGGAATAGCTACAGCACTGAAGGAGCTGTAACCGAGCTGGGAGCGAGGCAGGGGAATTCTTCAGTAAAATTCCTTCTTCCAACAAAACCCACCTCCCTAATTGTCGCCCAGTTGAGGGGAAGGGGGAAACTGGGATTTGTGTTTTCAAGGGTGGAGAAACCGGCCCAAACATGCATTCCAGTCACTGGGTGGGTGAGGGCCAGAGAAGCTACGTCATTTTCCTTCCTCCCACCCCGTCTCTGAACAATTCTATAGCGAGATGACTGTCCCGATGCCTGCGTCCTATTTCTGACACTTGTATAACCCCGATGGAGCAGAGGCGCACGGTGGCCAGTGAGCCGCGTCATGGTTAAAGACAAAACCGCCTGTTAGGCAAAATAAATAAGTAAATAATAAAATAAAAATTCCATCCTTGCAGAGACTCTCCAAGGACATCAAACGTGATCAAATTTATAATTCCAACAATATCTCATGTTCTTTTTCTTCCTCCCTCTGCTATCTGGCATTCCACATCCTCCAAGGGCCCCTCAGTCGTTCCCATGTTTCCCTTCCTTCTTAGACCCACTGCTTTTATTAAGGAGATTAACTTACCTGCTTCAGGTGGGAATGGAAGGGTTAGGCTTCTGGGCTATGGATAACAAGATGGTCTTTGGCAGGCTTGGAGGGGGTGGGGGGAGACAAGACTGTGAACACTCCAGCATTAAAGGGTGTTATTTCAGAGCGGTACTGATTTAGCCACTTCTATTTCTCTCTAGGCAGAACTGTGTCGTCAGGTCACTGCATGTACAACAGGAAACACGGACACCCAGGGCACCCTGAATGTGAGAGAAGAAGGGCCCATATTTGCTCTCTCTGGCCAGAAGATGTTTAGTAGAGCTATGGCTGCCCATCTGTGAGTCATGGCTGGCTGGGATGGGACAGAGGGGTCCTCCCACGGGGGTCTTCCATCAGTTCTCTGGTTTCAAATTGCCAACGCCATTAACAGTAATTGGCTCCTTGACTAGTACATAAGGATAAGGATGGAGTGGTCCTCAGCTTCTTGCCTTGGTTAAGCCCTTTCCTGGGTTGAGCTCATTCAATCCCAGCTAAACGATGGGGTGTGGCCAGCCTCTCTTACCTCTTCAGGACCTCACTCACCTGCCTCTAGCAGGGGCTAAACACATTAACTTCAATGCTGGGCCCCAGAGTCACAGTTTTACCATCTCCCTGGGGAGGAGAGGTCCTAACAGAAACCTGAGCAGGCAGATAAGGCAAGGGGGAAAGAATCTCTTACACCAAAACCATGCTCACCAGTGTCCTTACTGCCTCTCCTCCACTCATAGACATCACTGAAACATCAAGTACCACAACTTCTGGTGCTCTCTGGAGGGTGTCAAAAACCAAAAGTCTCTGAGGAAAAACTAGCAAATGGAGCATGGGTCTAATTTCCAAAGACAAAAGGCAGATCGTGCCTGTCCCTAATAATGACCAGAATGTGCATGCTGTGTGTTAGATCATTTACGCTCCTTGCCTGTACGGATGGAGGCCAGTAGTTGGTGTGTGTCCTATTGAGACTTGGACAAAGCCTGGCTACAAAGCTCCCTGAAGAACCCCCTTTGGTGAGAACAACACAGAAAATTGGGGAGGGCACTGAACAACAAAAATCAACAGGAAACAAGGAAAACTGTTTAGACGTATGCAGTTGATAAGGATTTGCTGAGTGCTAAGACCCAGGTAGGTTTCGGGAGGAAGTCACAGTCAATAATAACAATGTGTCGACACTGCGCTAAGCAGTCTACTGTAAGTGAACTCACCTAACCCACAACAACCTTATGAGACAGATTATATTATTATCCCCATTTTGCAAATAGGGGAAATGAGTCAGTGCAAGATTAAGGGAATTGGCTGTGGTCATAGAAGTAGAATTGACTCCCAGGCAGCGTACCTTTGGAGCCTGAGATCTTCCCCAACTGGATTACAAGCCCTGTCAAGGTAGGAGCCAGTAGGAAAATTGGTTTCTCCAGCTACGACTGAGCTCAGCTGAGACCCAGGGAGGAAGAAGACTTCAGGAGTTCTTGAGAGCAGGACAGAGCTGGCCCCAAAGGATATCAACAGACGTACACCACGCAACTGACTGAAGTACCCAGGAAGCCTCGCTTGTAAGTAGCTGCACAAAGACACTCAGGACTTAACTATGTGCTTCTGCTGACTTTAGAATAAACAGGTGTTGGCGTGTTCCCACCCTGCCGCCCACCCAGAGGAATGGCTTGGGGGCTGGATTCTCAGAGCCCCTGCAGCCCAGCATAGAGGCAGAGCCCTAGCCCCCACCCAACTCCCAGTCAGCCTCTATAACCGACTCCACCATCTTTTCTAGAAAAGCAGAAGATTGATGAAGAGATGAAAATGAGACATCTTCCTACCTAATGTCACTGTGTCTTATTTCTAGAATTTGAAAAGGGCAAACCAAGGCATTCCTGATGGAGACGATAGGCCCTTAGACACTTCTGGAAATGATGTGGAAGTTCTGAGGACCTAAGGTCTGACCAGAAAGTGGTATAAGCAGTAAGAGGTAATACATTAACTCTTTTATGATTTTAAAGCCTCTCTTAGCCTGCCTGCAGGGCAGTTTACCAGTGACCTGATAGAAGACTGTAGCCTCACAACATACCTCCATAGATTCTCAGAACCATCCGGGCCTTGGAGAAAGTCCAACCCTCACTTTACATTGGCCCAACTTATTACTGCTCTGAAAGAAAAAAAAAAAAAGCCAACATTATATGAGCATTCAATTGACACAGAGGCATTATTCAGAAATTTCATATATTGGGACGCCAGGGTGGCTCACTCAGTTAAGCATCCAGCTTCGGCTCAGGTCATGATCTCGCAGTCCTTGAGTTGGAGCCTCACTTAGGGCTCTGTGCTTGCTGCCAGCTCAGAGCCTGGAGCCTGATTCAGATTCTCTGTCTCCCTCCCTCTCTCTCTCTTTCTCACTCTCTCTCTGTCCCTCCCCCACTTGAGCATTTGCTCTCTCTCTCCCAAAAATAAACAAACTTTTAAAAAATTCATAAAACTCATTACGAGTAACTTAAAAAAAAAAAAGAAATTTTGTATATCAAAAGGCAATATCATATTTACATACCCCGTATTCCCACACCAGGGAATTATTAGCAGGTTATAAATTCTGCCATCACGTAGAAATCAGGCCACTGTTTGATCACACTGTCCAAACACTCAGTGTGCCCTGGCTCTTGGGATGAGGTGAATGTGCGCCTTCTCTTCACAAGGACTGTGTCCTGCATTACCACCTCACTAGGAGTCTGTTGCTAGTCATGTCCAAATGCTCCTCCTGGGTGTCCAGAAGCATGTCTAGGTAGTCAAAGTAAGTACATAGTCTCCTGTAAAACATCCTGGGAGGGGCCTTAGGAGAAGGTAAGTAAGCTTTCAGTCAAGGATTTTCTGTTCAGCTTGCCCACACTGTTCTTCTTAACAGAGCCATTCAAGCTATGACACAAAACTTAAAAAAGTATCCTTACTACTTTCCATATGTTCTAGGATATGGTTTAAGCATTTTTAGATTATTATTAATTGCCCTTGAGATTATCCAAAAGATCTTTAAGGATTTTTTTAAAGGTTTTCTGCACTCTTAGATGTGACTGTATCATCTTTTAGGATTAGTGTTTTCCTCGGGGAGATACACCTTCGGTTTTACATGAAAAAATACACTTGCTACAAAAGAAAATCTGTCCAGAACAACTTTTTTCACTAACAGATATGCTCCTTAGGGAAAGGTACACTTAGTTACCCTGTGATTCACTCCTTAATGTTTATACCAATTAAAGTTTTTTCTTATAATTGGCTTCTTGCTCCTAAATGAAAAGAGGGTACTGAACAAATATGAATTAAAATTTTGGCACGTTTGGATCCTTTGCTTTCCTTTAGATAGAAGTGTACCTAAAATTCTGGGAATTCACAACACCTCACAGAAAATAAAGGTGCACTTCAAAGGTGTACCTCCAACACAAGTTCTTTATCCCGCTGGCTATAAACCTACAGAAACATCTTTCCCGTATCTCCTTCATCTTCACATCTCTCCTGACTAAAGAGCCATCTTCCCTGCCTCACCTGCCTTGGGAATTGCCTCTTGGTTTAAGTGCTCACCTTCAAACAGCCTTGCATGTTTGGAAGACAGTACAGAGACTGCCTTTACAGCCACTTCCTTACATTAAGATTGGGGTTTGCTTAGATTTTCTACCAGCCTCTCCAGCTGTTGGCTAAGACAAATTTATGCAATTGGGACTTCTGTACCTAGCCGACCTACCTTTGTTTGCCTCATTTCCACCACAACTTTCCTCAGTTAAACTCCATCCTGCCCTCTAAGGCAAAAAGGAGCCCTCTCCCTTGTCTGCAGAGACACCTGCTGGTCAAACTTTTAAACTGCAGGATACCTGCCTTCACTCCTTTTTCCAATCTACTAAGGCCTTCTAGTCCTTTCTGTTTATATTCCATTTTTAAATTATTTATNCCCCCCGCCCCAACCCCTCCAGCCACCCTCTGTTGGTTGTCCATTTCTGTTTAAACTACAGGCAGTTGGAAACCACAAACCCACGTCAGGAGCCAGAAAGCTGAAATCCAAAGGGGAGCCGGCTCCAGGAAACTGGAGTCTGTATGGCCAGATAGAAAGCACAGCCGAGCTGCAGTTACACTCATACTCTGGACTTAGGTAATGGTCCGCAGCCGTGGTTTTGTGCCACCCAAGGATGTCTCCAATTATCCCCAGTGCTCTCGCGGCATTTCCAAAATAATTCTTAAGGATCAAATTAAATGCCACTTACTTGTATTAAAAGAATAATCTCCTCCTTTTGGCACATTTAAAGGGCAGCCTGGCACACGAGCAAAAAGAACAAGGGCCTTACAGTTAGGCCTAGACTTTGTAGTGGGCTTTTCCATTTACGAGGTCCTCTCTTAGCCTCAGTTTCTTCTTCTGGAAAATCACTCCTACCTCACGGGCTTGTTAGGAGAACTGGCTGTTATAAATACGTACAGGGGCTTAGATTAAAGTCTGGCACACAGTACACACTCAAGTATTAATTTCCTTCCTCTAAAAGCATGTAAACAAGGACAGGTCACTCAAGTCACCTTGAAAAGATGAGGAATTGTGGAGAATAGGATTAGGGCTGTGAAAATGAATTCACTTCAGAGTTAAAAGGGGAAAATGATACTTTTAACTGTTTTAGTTTGGTTTACTAAACACATATCTTTCAGTCTTTGGAGGCTGGACGGATTTGGGTTCATGATACAAACATAGATGTCCAGTAAAGTCCCTCCCACTCTCACAACCTCATAAAGTAATTATTATCCTCACTTACAGATGGTCAGGTTATTTGGCCCATCTGATGACTGACTCACACAGCCAGGAAGCAGTGACTCTGAGAAGAAAATCCAGGCTTTCAGCCTCCAAAGCGAGTTATCTTTCTGAACTTTGGAGGATACCAGTGTCTGTGGTCTGTTAAAAAAAAAAAAAAATACCAGTGTTTTTTTTCCTTCTAAAATTTATTTAAAGTAGATGTGTAAGGAAAAGAGTAAAATATTTCTATCACTGATATGCAACAATCTGCTTAAGAAATTGTATGCATTCCCAGGGTGACTGGGTGGCTCAGTACAGCATCCAACTTCAGCTCAGGTCATGATCTCACAGTTCATGGGTTTGAACCCCGTGTCGGGCTCTGTGCTGACAGCTCAGAGTCTGGAGGCTGGTTTGGATTCTGTGCCTCTCTCTCTGTCCCTCCCTGCTGGCTCACTTTCCTTCTCTCTCTCTCTCTCTCAAAACATAAAAACATTTACATTTAAAAAATTCATTTAAAATCATATATGTAAAACATTACTAATTATATTATGCCAGTGTCTTTATTTTATGCAATTATCACCTATGTGTGATTTTTAAGCCCATTTTTCCAAATAAAATTTAAATGCCCTCATTTCTTTTTACTCCTAATGAAGATTACTACATTGAGTTCAATTTTAAGGTAAAAATAGGGACAGGCTATGATGAAGTATCGGGGTTTAAGCTCTGACAGTCCTAGCCCCGACTCCAAACTCCAAGTTGAGCCACATTCACGATAAAAGCTGTTTGTAGAAACCAAAGTAAGTGTGAAATACTCTCTCCTTCCATTTCATACCAGCTCTAATAGGAGCTTTTATTTCTCTAGAGATTTCTTTTTTTCCTGTGACTTCCAAACATCAAATATTTATGGATTCATTGGTAAAGTTCAGACTCTCAGAGTAGAGTACTCAGATGCCTTTACAACCTGGTCCCAACCTCTTTTTCAGCTTTTGAAATGTCAAGTATTTTCCCACTCTACCCTTCCCCACCCAGGACCACTACAGACTCCCTTATGATCAAAACACATTCTGCACTTTCTCCTTAACCTCTGCTACTGCTTATCCCTGTGTTTGGAATACCCTTGAAGCTCACGCAACTGTTATTTGAAATTCTACTTCTCCCTTTAAGCACAGCTCAGCTCAGGGTCTTCACAGTCCTTATAAAAACCAGTCATAGTTTTTTTCCGGGTCTTCCAAGCATTTTGTCTATTCAGAGCACAGGCTTCGGAGCCAGATGAACTGGGTTCAAACACTGACTTCACAACTTATTAGCTGGGTGGTCTTTAAAAAAATTAATAAGTGTCTCTGGGCCTCAGTCCTTCAATTGTAAAATAGGGATAATAATAATACCTATTTCTTGGAGTGTCTGGAAGGTTGAATAAATTACTACACATAAAGTACTAATGGGGCACCCGGGTGGCTCAGTCGGTTGAGCATCCGATTTCATCAGGTCACGGTCTCAGGGTTTGTGAGTTTGAGTCCCACATGGGGCCCACTGCTGTCGGCCTGTCAGTGCAGAGAGCACTTTGAATCTTTGGTCCCCCTCTCTCTGTCCCTCCCCCACTTATTTTAAATTTCTTTAAAAATAAAGAAATAAACTACTAATGATAGTGCCTGGCATGTAATTGGTGCTCTAGAAATGATTGCTAAAATTATTAATGACTATAAATCTATTATATCATGTTTAACAGTCTAGCTCATATAATATTACATTTATAGCTCCCTGTCTAATTAGATTGTAATCCTCAAATAGGCCGGAGTCATATTTGTTTATTCATTACCCTAAATCCGACACTTAACATTGTGGCTGGGACACAGCAAATATTTCTTAAATAAATGAATGTCTCCTCATTAAATTGTGATTTCCTTGACACCAATCCAATGGGGGAAATAATAGTCTTTTCCACAAGTGGTACTAGGACACTGAATATCCACATGCAAAAGAATAAAGTTGGGCTCCTACCTCATACCATACACAAAAATTAAATCAAAATGGATTATAGGCCTGTATGTAAAAGTTAAAACTATAAAACTCATAGAAGAAAATATATGAGCAAAACGTCATAACTTTGGGTTGGATGATGATTTTGTAGCTGCAATACCAAAAGCACTAAATAAATAGTTTTATGCTGCAAATGGTACCGTCAGGAAAGTGAAAAGACAACTTACCAAAAGAATATTTGCAAATCATGTATCTGATAAAGATTTGTATCCCAATTTGTAACAAATGGACACTCCAGTTATAGGAAGGCAAAGATTTGAAGAGATATTTCATCAAAGAAGATGTACAAATGACCAGTTAACCCATGAAAATATAGTCAACACCGCTAGTCATTAAAGAAATGTCAATCAAAACTGCAGTGAGATACTACTTCACACCCACTAGGATGACAAGAATAAAAAAAGACAGCCAATAACAAGAGTTGGTGAGGATGTGGAGGAATTGGAAACTTCATACATTGCTGGTAGAAATGTAAAATGGTGGAGCACCTGGGTGGCTCAGTCAGTTAAGCGTCTGACTTCAGTTCAGGTCATGATCTCAAGGTTCGTGGGTTCAAGCCTCTCATCGGTCTCTGTCCTGACAGCTCAAAGCCTGGACTCGGCTTGGGATTCTGTGTCTCCCTCTCTCTCTGGCCCTCCCTGCTCATGCTCTGTGTCTCTGTCTCTCAAAAATAAATAAACATTAAAAAATAATAAAAATTAAAAAAAATTAAAAAGTGTAAAATGGTACAGTCACTTTGGAAAAATGGCTTAGCAGCTTCTCAAAAAAAATCAAACAAAAGTTACCACATGACCCGGCAATTCCACTCCTCGGTATATCCAACAAAATTGAAAACATGTCCATACAAAAATCTGTACATGAATGTTCACAGCAACATTGTTCCTAATAGCTGAAAAAGCAAAAACAATCCAAATGTGATTCAACTGATAAGTAGGTAAATAAGATGTGATATCCATACAGTGGACTATTAGGTAGCAATAAAAACAAACGAAGTACTGATACATGCTACAACGTCGATGAGCCTTCAAAATAGTATGCTAAGTGAAAAGAGCCAGACACAGAAGTCACATATCATAGGGTTCCATATATACGAAATGTCCGGAATGAGCAAATCCAAAGAAACGGAAAGGAGACTAGTGGTTGCTTCAGGCTGGCAGGGTTGGGCAGTAGGAACGAATGGAGTGTGATTACTGATGGATAAAGCATTTCCCTTTAGGATGATGAAAATACTTGCAACTTGGATCGTCGTGATGATTGCACAAGTGTGGGAATATACTAAAACCACTGCACTGTACACTTTAAGTGGGTTGCTTTTTATGCTATGAAAACTATACTTCAGTCAAGCTGTTAAATTTTTTTAATTAAAGAAAAACCCATTCGGAAGAAATTCTGTACCAATGGAGATTCAGCTGAAGGGGTTCTGAAACGAGGGGGCAAAAGTTATATTATCAAGTGTTTCATCCAAGCACCAAAGGTCTTTGCAAGAAGAAACACCTTCCGGAAGACAGTGTCCACTACTTTTGACTAGAATCCAGAATCAGAATCAGTTTTCTTTCTATAAGGAATACACACTCCAGGGAAGGGAGAGTGTATGAGAAACATCTCTAGGAGAGGGAGCCTTTCACAGGAGGAAAGAATAAAATTCTCCCCAGTTACATTCATCAGTTTTACTGAACAAGTAAATCCCGCTTTGTATGCAGTGATTTAAAATAGGCCACACAGCCAATCCCACTGATTCCCGGGAAAACGGGCAACCTTGCCCTGGGGTCCCTGAAGAATCCCTCGTAGTTATAAAAAGCTCAGCTGCTTCTGTGGCAATAGCAATGTCTGCTTATTTCCTGTCTATCCCTTGTTGATAGACCTCAAGGGTTGTCATTTACAGTCTCATTTTGGAGGTAGTCTCATGGGCGGAATTATTTTCAGTGTTTACTTGGTGCCCTGTTTGTTGGAGGAGTTAATCAAAAGGACAGGACCACCGGTCGACACCCAAGCTGGACCCTGGCACTCAGAGGCTCCTCATCCCTTCCCCTGTCCTTGGCACGTATGCTCTGCCTGCTGTCCCACTGTTCCACGGTGGGAGCCGTTCCAAGGACATAGCCTTGAGAGGGTGAGGCTTTGTTGAGACCATCTGGAGGGTATATGCTACTGAACCCAGCTAAGGCTTCTCTATCAACTTTTAAGCTCTGGCAGGTGCGTGTGGATAGCTCCTCATCTCCGGGCCTCCCAAGACAAGCCTCATCAATTAGTGCCCTTGCTTATCAACCTGGAGTGGTCTGCCTCTTTCTCGGGTCTCTCCTTGTCCTCCATGTAAGGGAGCCAGTTTGCAAACCAACACTGTTGACTTTGAAAAGAGCTGAATATGCAGAGGCTAACACTGCTGTTTCACGGCATCAGAGATGCAGCTATGCGATCAGCTGCCCAGAGCACCTAACAGATCTAAGGGAAGATGATGAAATACATCTCCTCCAGAATGGGGTTTGAGGTATGTGTTGGGGAAAGAACTAGGGTGACATTATTTTGCTTACTTCCTCACCCCTAGAGCCAAGCTAGAAAAATAATGGAAAGAGGTTGTCCGGTGTTTCCGTAGAAGACAGTACAGCATGGCTGAGCACAGTGCACCAAAAGCAGTGGGATGAAGGAATGATCTAGAACAAAACAAACCATACCACTTGACCTTAAGTTATATAAACCAACAAGCCCCAAACACCTCCTCCATTGTGTACATGAACTAGATTCACTGAAATAATGTTCCTTGTCTTTAAGAAGCTTGTCTTAGAAAATAAACAACTTACAAAGGCCATACTAGGCTGGAGCTGATTCTGTAGCAAGAGAAAATTCTTTTCCCAGGGTAATAGCTTGGGTGTATTTGAGGGTACCTAGCATTGCATCTGATAACATGAACTATGTGATCAGGATTTAGGAAGAGGGACAGACTGAATGTCTGAATCTGTGGACCGATAAAAAAGAAGAATGTAGGTTGTCAAGGGAGGAAAGCAATAGAGGAAGAACCTCTTCAAATCGGTTAAAATCAGAACATTCTACACCAGAAAGGGTCCTGGATCTTGTTTTTCAATCTTCTCATGGTACAGATAAGAAAGCTGAGCCTCAGAAAGATAAAGCCACCTGTCCGAGCACTGGAGGTATTAATGGACTTGTCTAAGCTCACACAGGTAGTAGCAGGTTTGGAATCTGAAGCTACATCTTCAGATTCTTTCCTTCTGAAGCCAGCACTCCTGCCTTCATAGTCTCTCTTCCCAGGAACAAGTGAAGAAAAGCCAAGAAACCAAAAGATCAAAGCAGCAGCAGCAAAGAATACTCTGCTTTCCATGGTTACAACAGGCCAGAGATTTGGAAGTCAAAGAAAGAAAGAATATGGGGCACTTGGGTGGCTCAGACGGTTTAGTGTCCAACTTCAACTCAGGTCACAATCTCAAGGTTGTGAGTTTGAGCCCCACATCAGGCTCTGCTCATAGCTTGGAGCCTGGAGCCTGCTTTGGATTCTGTGTCTCCCTCTCTCTGTGCCCTTCCCCTGTTCATGCCTCTCTCTCTCTCTCAAATAAATAAAACACTTTTTAAAAATTAAAACAAAACCCAAAAACAAAGACATAAAGACTAGGCAGTGAGGTCCGTATTAGTCAGCTCAGGTTGTCCTAACAAAATACATACACTGGGTGGTTTAAACAACAGGAACTTACTTCTTGAAGCTCTGGAGGCTGAGAAGTAGGAGATCAAGGTGCTGGCTGATTTGGTTCTAGGAAGAGGGGTTCTTCCTGGCTTGCAGACAGTTGCCATCTTGCAGTGTCGTCACCTCTCAGAAAGAGAGTACGAGAGCTCTAGTCTATCTTTCTCTTCCTAAGGGCACTGATCCTATCCTGGGGGCCCCCTCTCATGACCTCATCTGAACCTGGTTACTTCCCAAAGCCCCCACCTCCAACTACCATCACATTGGGAGTTGGGACTTGGACATCTGAATTTTGGGGGTACATATTCAGTCCATAACAAGGCCTCAGAGGTCCAAGCAAGAAAAGACCCCAAATAGAGGAGGGCAAGTTGAAAAAGGAAAGAAAAAGGATGGGATACAAATGGTTTGTCCTCAGTCCTCTTTCATGCCTCCTGCTGAGGTTTGGGGGATGAGGAAGGGTCAAATGGAGGGAAGGCTGCAGATAGATTGAGGGTATAAACTCTGTAGCTGCTCCCCAATGTGCTCCAGGGGAGGAACAGAGACCCCCCGCTCGAGGCAGTTAACAGCAGTGCAAGGCTCAGCTCTGCCACTGAGTATTTTGGTGACCTTGGTCAGCTTGGAATATCTCATCTGCAAAATGAGAGTAAACCTCACTACAGGGTTGCTGTAAAAACTAAAGGAGATAACGTTGGGGCGCCTGGGTGGCTCAATTAAGCATCTGACTTTGGCTCTGGTCATGATCTCACAGTTCGTGGGTTTGAGCCCTGCACTGAGCTCTGTGCCGACAACTCAGAGCCTGGAGCCTGTCTTTGTATTCTGTGTCTCCCTCTCTGTCCCTCCCTCTGCTCGCTCGCTCGCTCTCTCCCTCCCCTCAAAAATAAATGAGCATTAAAAAATTTTTTTAATAAAAAATAAAGGAGATAATGTTTACAAAACGACTTTGTAAGTTATAAAGGGTCATGTACGTTTGTTTTGCTTCCTGCTAGTTGTTCTGGGGCCGGGGTAGTGTTACAAACACAGGAGAAGTGGAAATCATAGTCAGTGATCTCAAGTTCCTTGAGATCCTATGAGAATAAATAAGGCTTGCAAACGTGAGAAGCCTTTAGGCTAGCACATGGCTGCACAGGGCTGGTCAGGGCCCTCATCTGACCAGCCCTGGCTGATGAGATTGCCGATGGCTCAGGTATGGCTGGGTGGGCCTGGCTAGATGGTAGGGTGGCTTTAAGGGAGTTCATTTGCAAGAAGCCTTCCATGTGAGCCATTTGAGAGACATCCTCCTGGGGGAATAGAGAGTCAGGTATGATAGGTTCATCAGGAGTGTTCATCAGAATTGAGTCTAATCTTGTTAAACAGTCTACCATAGCTCCTCAGCTGAAGATCCAGGCCTCAAAGGAAAGACAAGTATTAAAAAAATTTTTTTAATGTTTTTATTTATTTCTGAGAGAGAGAGAGAGACAGTATGAGCAGGGGAGGGTCAGAGAGAGAGGGAGACACAGAATCTGAAGCAGGCTCCAAGCTCTGAGCTGGCTGTCAGCACAGAGCCCGATGTGGGGCTCGAACCCACGAACCATGAGATCATGACCTGAGCCCAGATGCTTAACTGACTGAGCCACCCAGGCACCCCAAGACAAGTCTTATACAGACATTTAAAGAACAATTTTCGGGGCGCCTGTGTGACTCAGTCGGTTAACTGACTTCGGCTCAGGTCATGGGTTCAAGCCCTGCATCGTCGGGCTCTATGCTGACAGCTAGCTCAGAGCCTGGAGCCTGCTTCAGATTCTGTGTCTCCCTCTCTTTCTGACCCTCCCCTGCTCACACTGTCTCTCTCTCTCTCTCTCAGAAATAAATAAAACATTTAGAAAATAATAAAGAACAATTTTCCTAGCTCTATAACACCTTGAAGTTCAAACAACTTGTTCTGGGACATACACCCCCACCCCCCAAGTGTATAACAGAGAAGAGTGAGAGAAATTATTTCCTACTCTGCTCCCAATCAGTAGGTGCGCCTTTAATACATGGTAGGAACCCCATGGGAAAGACCCAGGGCACCCAGGAGAAAGAGCAGAGTCATGGCAGTGCCAGCCTGCAGAGGCTTCCATTTCCAGCATGGACCACAGCACAAGTGAATTCAGTAGTGTGCATTGTTTCCAACAGAGCAGTGACAGTCCCCAGCAGAAACTGCCGTGCCAGGCAGCATAGTGGGAGGCAGTGCTAACGGATCAGTTTAGAGCAGTAGCAGCTCTTGACAGTCCGCTACAGCTATTTTGGAGATGAAGGATTTAGGGGGGCCCTGGGTGGTTCGGTCAGTTGAGCATCCAACTTTGACTCAGGTCATGATCTCAAGGTTCATGGGTTCTAGCCTTGCATTGGGCATTGTGCTGACAGCTCAGAGCCTGGAGCCTGCTTCAGATTCTGTTTCCCTTTCTCTCTTTCTGTCTCACTCTCTGTCTCTCAAAACATTAAAAAAAAATTTTTTTAGGGGTGCTTGGGTGGCTCAGTTGGTTAAGTGTCCAACTCTTGGTTTCAGCTCAGGTCACGATCTTGCAATGCATGACTTTGAGCCCCACATCAGGTTCTGTGCTGGCACCACAGAGCCTACTTGGGATTCTCTCTCTTCCTCTCTGTCTGCACCCTCCCCTGCCACCCTGCTTATGCTCTTTCTCTGAAAATAAATAAACTTCAAAAGTTTTAAAAAAAGAATTTATATAGTCTGGATCTGTCAGGAACACTGAGGAAGGGTGATTTACAGAGAACTGGGTCCGCTATGTTAACGGGTGAGCTCTATAAAGCCACCAAAGGTTCATGTAATACAGAGTCATTTCAGATAACTAAAAAGTTAGTAGACTAGAATCACTAACATGCCAGAGGAAGTGTCCACCGGACCTTGAAGGTGCTCACCAGGTGTGTTCAAATATCGAAAGGTGGAGCACCTGGCTGGCTCTGCTGGTAGAGCATGCGACTCTTGATCTTGGAGTTGTGAGTTTGAGTCCCACAATGGGTGTAGAAAGTATTTTTAAAAAATTAAATCTTTTTAAAAAATGAGGTGCCTCTTAGTCCACAAATCAGAGAGCAAGCATTCAATTATTGATTCTCCAATACCCCAAAACACCAACTGAGTTGGAAAAGAGACTTTTTTAATGCTACTGTGCCAGACTAAGAACTGGGAAGTCAGTCCCTCTAGGAGGTAATTCTTACCATTTGCTACACTCAGAGCAGCTGCTGTCTCTGCTTCTTCCAAAAAAAGCCCTCTCTTTGCCCCCAGGGACCCAAAGGAGACAGAGACTCCTTAGCTCTTTCCCTGGTGAATAGGTGGTTCTGAATCCCTTAATGCCTCCCAAAAAAAGTCAGAAATGGGTGGTAGCTGGGGATGCACTTGATCTAGATTATCCTGAGCCCTTGCCCACTGAGGAGTCCTTGCAAAGATGGTTGCCAGGGTTGCTTAGGGAGCCTTGGGCAGTAAATCTCAAGTGGTCCAGTGGTTGCCATAGGCAACAGTCTATCTTCCCTGAAAACAAGAGACAGGTACTCTCTTTGCATCCTTGGTACATTGGGGATGAATTTATGAAGGTAGTGAGAAAAATTGTTCACAATTCTGAATTCATTTTAAAGATGACTCCTCACTGATGTAGAAGTTGGATCTCTTCAAGATTTCCTAAGGTAGAAAGGATTTCAGTCTTCCATTTGAGGGGAGAGACAGTAACTAGCAATCTAGCTAAGTGACAAATAAATCAAATGAAACATAATGAATATAAAACTTTCTAGGTCTTCAAGCTTGCTTCCTAAATGTAACCAGAGAAAAGGGTGTAAATCAGTGGTTCTTAATCTTTAGTGTCTATAATAATCACCTGGGGAATTTGCCCCAGTAAATTCTAATTCATTAAGTCTGAGTTGCAGCAAAGGCAATAGCAGCTTTATTTTCTAACACTGTCAAGAGTTTGCAAGTAACTTATGCAACTAAAACTTTGGAACCTTCATCGAACTTGCTGAAATGATGGAGAGAAAGCTAGGAAATTCATAAAACAAAGAACCCTGAAGAATTGATTTCCTCCTTGGACCCTGATCTTTTCACTAATAAATTCCTTCCCCATCCCAACATGCCACCTCCATCTACCACTTTTGAGATTGGGGCAAGTCTTGAATATTTCTAGAAGAAGCACCTCTTGGCAGGATTTTACCAGTGCATCCTTCCTATCGTTCTGATAAAGCTACACTCTGGACTAGAGATTCTAGAAATGGAGAAGAGAAGAAAAATAGAGTCTCATCTGGGCTCCAGCTACCAATCCTCTTCTAAGCCTATAAAGTGAATTTCAGGCTTCTAGAGGTTATAGATACTACCTTGATGGTCTTCAAATCACAAAGCCTTTGATCTAATAATACAGTCAAGTCTGACCACATCCTCTACTTAGTTCTGGTTACTCATTGTTTTTAGCTGGGACTGCCATAACAAAACCCTATAGATTGGGTGGCTTAAACAACAGAATTTTATGTCTTATACTTCTTGAGGCTGTAAGTCCAAGATCAGGGTGCTGCATGTCTTATACTTTTTGAGGCTGTAAGTCCAAGATCAGGGTGCTGCATGGTCAGATTCTGGTGAGAGCTCTCTTCCTGTTTTGCTGACGGCTGCCCTCTAGCTGTATCCTCAACAAGGCAAAGAGAGCAAACACCAGTCTCTTCCTCTTCTTAAGAAGGATACTAATCCACCCTTGGCCCCACCCTCATGACCTCATCTAAACCTAATTACCTCCCAAAGGCTCAATCTCCAGGTACTATCACATTTGGGGCTTAGGGCTTCAGCATATGAATACTTGGGAGATAACAAACATTCAGTGCATAATATGGGCTGATTGCTTTGTCCATTTTTTTTTAGAATTTTTTAAAAAATTTTAATTTTTTTTTTCTTTTCTTTCTGAGAGAGCAAGACAGTGTGAGCAGAGGAGGGTCAGAGAGAGAGAGAGATACAGAATCTGAAGCAGGCTCCAGGCTCCGAGCTAGCTGTCAGCACAGAGCCTGATGTGGGGCTCAAACCCACAAACCATGAGATTGTGACCTGAGCCAAAGTCAGACATTTAACCGACTGAGCCACCCAGGCACCCCTAGAGTTTATTTATTTTTGAGAGAGCATGAGTAGGGGAGAGTCAGAGAGAGAGAAAGAGACAGAGACAGAGAATCCCAAGCAGGCTCCACACCATGAGCATGGAGCCCGATTTGGGGCCTGAACTCACAAACTGCGAGTTTAAGACCTGAGCCTAAATCAAGAGTCCAATGTTCAAGGGACTGAGCCACCCAGGCACCCCATCCATATTTTAAAAAAAAAAAAAAATCGTCAGAGTCCCATTCAGCCCAGGACATTTCCCCCCATTCTATACCTTTTTAAGTTTTTTATCATGAAAAATATCAAATACAAAAATATGAAGAGAACATACTACAACGCTCCTCTATTTGCCTACCACCCAACTTAACCACCCAACCCTCTGCCATTGTTTTTCCATGGATCCCAGCCTCCAACAGAAGACAAGTAGTTTCTATGAAAGCAGAAATTGTATTGGTTTAATATCCCTAGCATCAGGTAAAATACCTGGCTCATGGGCATTTTAATTGTTGCTAAACTAACCCACCACGCGGATGGCACTGTACTACCATGCTAGATGTTGTAGGAAACACCAAGATAAAGAAGACCTAGATCCTGCCTCCAGGGAGTTCAGAATTCAGAGGAGAGCTAATGTAGCTCACCTTATGGTGGACAAGAAATAGCTGCCAAGTCAAGGATATGCCACCTGCTCTCACACAAGTTTGTAGGAAATGGACCACAACAAGAACTTACTTTTCTTCCCACAGGAAAAGACTCTTCTGCTCATCTCCATAAGGCACTTGGCCTTATGAACACAAAGGGCTCAGGTAAGAGATAAGAAAACAAAGCTGCAGGGTCGGCCAAATGGAAGGAGAACCCATTCCCTGGAAAATAGGTATTTTATTTAAAAAAATGTCAGCTTTGGATTCTGTGTCTCCCTCTCTGTGCCCCTCTCCCACTCGCACTCTGTCACTCCATCTCTCAAAAGTAAATAAACATAAAAAGTTTATAGAAAGGTAAAAAGCTTCTGCACAGTGAAGGAAATAATCAGCAAAACTAAAAGGCAACCAACTAAATGGTAGAAGATATTTGCAAACGACATATTAAATAAAGGGTTAGTATTCAAAATCTATAAAGAACTTATCAAACTCAACACCCAAAAAACAAATAATCCAGTGAAGAAATGGGCAAAAGACATAAATAGACACTTCACCAAAGGAGACATCCAGATGGCTAACAGACACATGAAAAGATGCTCAACATCACTCATCATCAGGGAAATACAAATCAAAACCACAATGAGATACCACCTCAGTATGGCTAACATTAACAACTCAGGCAACAACAGATGTTAGCAAGGATATGGAGAGAGAGGAACCCTTTTCCACTGCTGGTGGGAATGCAAACTGGTGCAGCCACTCTGGAAAACAGTATGGAGGGTCCTCAAAAAATTAAAAATAGAACTATCCTCGGGCGCCTGGGTGGCTCAGTCAGTTAAGTGTCCGACTTTGGCTCAGGGCATGATCACACGGTTCGTGGGTTCAAGCCCCGCGTCAGGCTCTGTGCCAACAGCTAGCTCAGAACCTGGAGCCTGTTTTGGATTCTACACCTCCCTCTGACCCTCCNAATGAGATACCACCTCAGTATGGCTAACATTAACAACTCAGGCAACAACAGATGTTAGCAAGGATATGGAGAGAGAGGAACCCTTTTCCACTGCTGGTGGGAATGCAAACTGGTGCAGCCACTCTGGAAAACAGTATGGAGGGTCCTCAAAAAATTAAAAATAGAACTATCCTCGGGCGCCTGGGTGGCTCAGTCAGTTAAGTGTCCGACTTTGGCTCAGGGCATGATCACACGGTTCGTGGGTTCAAGCCCCGCGTCAGGCTCTGTGCCAACAGCTAGCTCAGAACCTGGAGCCTGTTTTGGATTCTACACCTCCCTCTGACCCTCCTTCTGACCCTCCCCTACTCACGCTGTCTCTCTCTCTCTCTCTCTCTCAGAAATAAATAAAACATAAAAAAAATTAAAAATAGAACTATCCTATAACCCAGCAATTGCACTGCTAGGTATTTATCCAAAGGATACAGGTGTGCTGTTTTGAAGGGGCACATGCATCCCAATGTTTATAGAAGCGCTATCGACAATAGCCAAAGAATGGAAAGAGCCCAAATGTGAACTGACAGATGAATGGATAAAGAAGATGAAGTATATATACACAATGGAGTATTACGTGGCAATCAAAAAGAATGAAATCTTGCCATGTGCAACTACGTGGATGAAACTAGAGGGTATTATGCTAAGCAAAATTAGTCAGAGAAAGACAAATATCGTATGGCTTCACTCATATGAGGAATTTAAGATATAAAACAGATGAACATAAGGGAAGAGCAGCAAAAGTAATATCAAAACAAGAAGGGGGACAAAACATAAGAGACCCTTAAATACAGAGAACACACTGGGGTTACTGGAGGGGCTGTGGGTGGGGGGATGGGCTAAATGAGCAAGGGGCCTTAGGGAGGACACTTGTTGGGATGAGCACTGGGTGTTATACATAGGGGATGAATCTCTGGGTTCTACTCCTGAAATCATTATTGCATTATATACTAACTAACTTGGATGTAATTTTTTAATTATTTAAAAAATAATTTAAAAAAGGAAAACAAAACCATTTTGTTCAAGTTAACCCAGTGGTACATTGTATATCTCATTTCATGATGTCAGTGCATTCTCAATAAATCCTTATTAAATCTGCCTTTAAGGAGGCTAACTTTGGTCAGAGTGTGCAGCACATAGTACGAAGACATGTGTACATTAATGTACAACACAAGATACCCACAGAAGATATGGGTGAAGTATTAAAGAAGCTCAAAGGAAGGAGACAGTTTTCTTTCTGCTGATAGAATCAGGGCTTTGTGGAAATGGGCATTTCAACTGGGTCTTGAAATATGGGCAGGACAGGGACACATATAGGAGATCAGAACAGGGCATTTTTTTTTTTTTAAGTTTATTTTGAGAGAGAGAGAGAGTGAGGAGGGACAGAGAGAGAGGGAGAGAGAATTCCAAGCAGGTTCCGAGTTGTCAGCACAGAGCCTGATGCAGGGCTTGAACTCATGAATCGTGAGATCACAACCTAAGCTGCAATCAAGAGTCAGATGCTTAACCGACTAAGCCACCCAAATGCCCCAGAACAGGTCATTTCTTCCTTTTTTTTAAAAAAAAGAAAAAAAAATATTTTTATAAAGTTTATTTATTTATTTTGAGAGAGAGAGAAAATCCCAGGCAGGCTTTGGGCTGTCAGTGCAGAGCCAGATGCGGGGCTTGAACTCACAAACCACGAGATCATGACCTAAGCCGAGTCAGATGGCTAACCAACAGAGTTACCCAAGTGCCCCAAACAGGGCATTTCTTAATGATCATCCTTTTGTTTGGCTGGTTGTTGCTCACAAGCCACAAACTCCATATCACTTACAAGTTTAGAAACCGTTAATAAGCCTGACCCAGTGTGGCTTATGAACTAGTTTGGATACAGTGCCAGATTGTCTGCGTGCCCACTCTGGGCTTGTTTTCACCCTGTTTGGCTGGGATGTTTTCTTGGCTCAGGATCCTGAATATTACGTTCATGCATTTGCTCAGTCTGTATCCACCCCCCTCCTGTTCCCACCATCACCTATCACCCAAAGCAGGGTATGTTGTCTTTCTTAGCTTTCTAAGAAAATGCACAATGTGGGGCACCTGGGTGGCTCAGTCTGTTAAGCATCTGAACTCAGCTCAGGTCATGATCTCATGGCTCATGAGTTCAAGCCCCACGTCAGGCTCTCTCTACTCTCAGCAAAGGGCTTGCTTCAGATCCTCTGTCCCCCTCGCTCTCTGCCCCTCCTCCACCTGTGGCTTTAAAAATTTTGATTAAATCATGCATGTTTCTTTCTATCTTGCTTTTCTTTTACTTAGTGCGTTGTGGAAATCCCTCCAAATCAACTGGTATGGATCTAATACATTGCTTTTCATAGTTGTATACTATTTCAAGGCACAAACGGTCCACGGTTTACTCAAACATTTCCTGTGGCTGGTTATTCTCCCGGCAACTGGCTTGTGCCATTGCCAACACTGCTGCAGCGCATGTCCCACTGCTTTAGTCTCACACACTGCTGCTTTTATTTCTATTATGAAAGGAGGCTGCTAAAATTGAATTAAAAACAAAACAACACAAAAAAAGAAAAGAGGGTTCAGTTGGTGGTTATGAGTACAAACCCTGGATTCAGATGGCCTAGATTTGAAACCCAGTTCCTGCCTTATTCTCTGTGATCTGTAGTCACCTGATCTCTCTGTGCCAGGGGTTTCTCATTACTTGCTATAAAATAAGGATAATAATAGTTTTTACCTCAGAGGGTTGCCACAAGGATTAAATGAGATAATATACTGTTGTGCAAGGAATAGAGCCTGACACAAAGTATGTCCTCAATAAATTGTCACCCTTTATTATCATGAGATAGATTCCCAGCAGTAGGATTGCCTGGGTGAAGCGTATGTGCATTTTAAGTTTTAACAGATGTTCTTAGATCGCTTTCCAAAAGGTCAACAAGGCTCATATTTCCACCAGCATGAGAATCCTTCATTTCCATGTCACTGTCAGCAGTAGGCATGATTATTCTTTTTAATTCTTGGCCATTTGATAGGCATAAATGACAGCATTGAACTTGGATCTGCGTTTCTCTGACTGCTGGGAAGATGAACATCTGTTCATAAGGTTTCTTGTCCCGTTGTATTTGTTCTTTTGTGAATCGTCCATTCATATCTTCCGTCCATTCTCTGCCTGTTGTTTGTCTTTTTGTTACAAACTTTTAAAAGCTCTTTACATTTTATAGTTCTTAGTCCCTATATGCCCTTTGTATTGTGAAAACTTTTCTCAACAGACTAATAGCCTGTTGGCTTTGTTTATGAAATCTTTTTACACAAAGGCATTTTTTAAAAAATGTTAATCTCTTTCTTTTATAATTCCTAAGTGTCCTCTCTTGTATATATAGGTGCCTAAATTTTCTTCTATAATTTTTATTGTTGTAATCGCTTCTTGGCCTTTTGACTAAGATCCAGGTGTATAATTTTTATGGTTGTTGACACTGAAGTTTTTAATCATTTAAAATGAACTTTTTGCATATGATGTGAAGTAATAAGGCTTCCCTCTCAAAATGGGTAGTCCATTGTTCCAGCACCATTTATTAAATAAGCCACCTTTCTCCAATAAATTCAAATAGTATTTTTAATACATAAAATTATTGTTTATATTTGAATCTATTTCTGGATTCTCTTTTCTATTCTCATATATTTTTATTACAGAGGCTTTCTGATATAATATCTATTAAGACAAGTTTATCATTGCTCTCTTTCATAATTTTCTTATCTATTCTTGAATAGCTTTCCTCCCACATCAACATTAAGACAATCTTATAAAAAGTTAAAATCCTGTTAGAGCACCTAGGTGACTCAGCTGGCTAAGTGTCTTGATTTTGGCCCTTGATTTCGGCTCGAGTCATGATCTTGAGTGGGTTTGAGCTCCACGTCAGTCCCTATGCTGACAGCATGGAGCCTGCTTGGGATTCTCTCTCTCCCCCTCTCTCTGCCCCTCCTCTGTTCTCTCTCTCTCAAAAAAAAAAAAACAAAAACAAAAACAAAACACAAAAAAAAACCTAAATAAACTAATTTAAAAAGTAAAAAGTAAATAAAGTTAAAGCCCTGTTATAGAATGTCACAAAATTTACTATAACCTGTAATCAAGTATGTGTATATATTCACATACATGTACTATCTTCCAGAGGCCTATGCACTAACACACACTTTTTCTTTACACTACATTCAATGCACATCCTTGTGTGTGTGTTTTAATAGACAAGCAATTTTATTTTCTCTGAGAAGCAGAAGAGGATCGAATATATTTATGTTAATATGCAAATATGACAAGATGTTAACAACTGGGGAATTTAGAGTATTCATTTGTTTGCTTGAACAATTCTTACAACTCTTCCATAAATTTAAGTTCTTCAAAATAAATAGTTTGGAAAAAAATAAATCGTTTGGGAGAAATAAAAATAATAAATCATCTCAGAGTGTAGACGGGGGATAAGGTAAATTATTTTTTAAGACAAATTAAGAAGAGCTATATGTTAGGTATTTATACAAAGGATACAAAAATTGCTGATTCAAAGGGGCGCGTGCACCCCAATGTTTATAGCAGCACTATTAACAACAGCCAAATTATGGAAAGAGTGCAAATGTCCATTGATTGATGAATGGATAAAAAAGATGCGGTACATATACACAATGAAATACTGCTCCACAATGAGAAACAATGAAATCTTGCCATTAGAAACAACATGGATGGAACCAGAGAGTTTCACTTATGCTAAGTGAAATAAGTCAGTCAGAGAAAGACAGATATCATATGATTTCACTCATGTGTGCAATTTGAGAAACACAGCAGATGAACATAGGGGAAGGGAAGGAAAAATAAAATAAAAACAGGGAGGGGGACAAACCATAAGAGACTCTGAAATACGGAGTATAAACTGAGGGTTGCTGGAGGGGAGGCAGGTGGGGTGATGGGCTAAATGGGTGATGGGCACTGAGGAGGGCACTTATTGGGGATGAGCACTGGGTGTAATATGTAAGAGATGAATCATTGGGTTTTACTCCTGAAGCCAAGACTACACTGTATGTTAACTAACTTGAATTTAAATTTTAAAAATTAAATTAAAAAATAGCTATAAGTTGATAATTATTTAAGCTGAGTGCTGGGACTATAGGGGTACACTATACTATTCTATTTTATGTATTATTAAAATATGGAAGTTAAAATTGTTTACAAATTGAAGTAGAATTTCATGTGGAATGCATTAAATTTTTGTAGTCATTTGGTGACATCTTAGTTGTACTGAGTCTTCCCATCCATGAGTATGGTAGATCTTTCCTTTTTTCTTTAAATTTTTTTCATGTTTATTTATTTTTGAGAGACAGAGACACAGAGTATGAGCAGGGGAGGGGCAGAGAGAGAGGGAGACACAGAATCTGAAGCAGGCTCCAGGCTCTGAGCTGTCAGCACAGAGCTCAATGCAGGGCTTGAACCCATGGACTGTGAGATCATGACCTGAGTTAAAGTCAGACACTTAACTGACTGAGCCACCCATGCGCCCGGTAAATCTTTCCTTTTATTCCAATTTAGTTTTATGTCCTTTGGTGAAATTTCTTTTAACCTTCAGGTTCAGTCATCCTTTGTTCCCACAAATATTTGCTGAGGCTCTTAATAGACCAGGAAGTGTTCTAGAGACTCAGGATACATCAGTGAACAAAACAAAAATCCTGCCTTTATGAAACTTAATACTAGTGAGAGGAATCAAGCAACAAACCACAAAAATAATTTAAAAATAAGCTATACAATATGTTAGAAGGGGACAATGCGATGGGTAAAAGAACGCAACAAGATAAAGGATTCAGTGGCGTGAGGAGTAGTCAGCTAGCATTTTATCAAGGAGGTGGCACTGAGGGAGGACTTGAAGAAGGTGAATGAGTTAGCCAAACAGAAACCGGAAGACAAACACTGAGGAAGAAGGAAAATGTTTGTACGATAAAGAGAATTACCTGATAATGAGGGGGGAAATAATGCTTTTTGGAAATAGAAGGGACAATTGCTGGACAGATGTCCTTCATTACATGACATGGATGGAATCTGGGGCACAGGTGGACGGGCTGGCTTAAGGCAGGAGAACAGAGTGTTCACCTACGATCATAGGAAGGTGTAAATGTGATGTCGGGAGTCTGTGAAAGTCTTCTTCTGGTTGCTTCAACCTGCTTGGTGAAGTGGAGGCGCAGGGTCTCTGGGTGCCTGGGTTGCCCAGTCGGTTAAGCGTCAGACTTCAGCTCAAGTCATGATCTCATGACTCGTGAGTCTGAGCACCGCGTTAGGCTCTCTACGGACAGCTCAGAGCCTAGAGCCTGCTTCAGATTCTGTGTCTTCCTTTCTCTCTCTCTCTCTCTGCTCCTCCCCTGCTATGTGTTCTCTTGCTCCTTCTCTCCCAAAAGTAAATAAACTTAAAAAAAAAAAAATTCAGGGTCTAGATTTGAAAGTGGGACCCATCACCTTGGCTATGTTTTTGCTCCAGTCACTTTCAGCTGCTCAGAACAGGTGACAGTGTTTCTGTATCCAGGGTTGTGGTTTTGCCAGATAAAAACGATGACCCAGAAAAGAGTATACACGGAGGTACTGATATAATGATTGATCACGGAATTTAAACTAGGTAAGGACGGGAGAGAGGACACCGAGGGAGTGAGGTATAGTAAGACATAGGAGAGGACAGGAGGTCCTGGGGATTGAAGAATTATGGGTGTCAGGGTACTGAAAAGAATCTGTGGTCTGAAAAGAATGACTGGTTGCTGTAGAGTGAAATGTATGGCACTGATGAAAGGTCGTGGAAATGGATAAAACAAGGAAGAGACAGGATACAGAACAACAGGAATGGAGGAGAGGAGATCAAGGCACTGAGCAGCAGAGTGTTAGAAAAATCACGGACGTGTCTATTGAGATTACCAAGAATTAATAGAGGAGCAATTCTGGAGAGTAAGCCAGGAGCTGATATAGTAAATACATGAGGGGGTACATTGGGGTGAGGAGAATGTCCATAGATGACCAGGGAGCTATGAAGGGTAGTGGGTGATATCTCATGACATGAGATTTTGATCTTGGGGTTATCAAGAAGGAAAGACTGGGGAAGATCAAAAGTGGCAGGACACCTGTCCCATATCCAGGCCCAGAGGTATGACGGCCATGGGAGGAAACACAGCCACCACTCGAAATGGCTTTTAGAGGAAGAAGATGAAGGCACTGTTCAAGAAATATTTTGGAATATAGGTGGTTTTGCTGATTATGGATCACGAATTTTAGAGTAAAAAGTGGTAGAGTTTTAAGAATCAGGAAGGGTGACAGAAGGGACACCAGAGGCAATATGACAATCTTGACGGAAATTAGGATGTGAGATATGAGGTGTCAAGGAAGAACCCCAACCTCTTAGCGGGAGTCAGGAAGTAATAAGACTCCTAAAGTGGTAACTGGGCAAGCAGTGCTTGCGCTGCACGAATCCTTAGTGGCTGGATGCTGACAAGGAAACGTAATGGATCAGAGCAAGACCGTTTTTCTCTCTTTTCTTTCTTTCTTTCTTTCTTTCTTTCTTTCTTTCTTTCTTTCTTTCTTTCTTT